>NC_090232.1:45697854-45960354 GCF_024489055.1 Chanodichthys erythropterus
CATCATGTACAAAGCTCATAATAGACAAGGACATAACTATATTGCCAACTCTCAAATTAATTATATTCCACCAATAACTTTAAGATCATCTAATGCAGGTTTACTGGAGGTCCAGAACTATAAACGAAAGAAAACTGGTGATGCGGTCTTTACTAATTATGTCCCCAAACTGTGGAAAATCAAACTGAACACGCAATAATCTGAGCTGAACAGCTGCTTCATCACGGACACATGAATAACAGAAGACATTTGTGAGTTTTGTTTCATATTGGGGACTGAATGTAAATATCACTTCATCCAGGACTGTTTTTTGTTTTCTGTGTAATAAAGTGTCACAATATAATATGAAAAACTGCTTCAGTGCATGAGTGAACTGTCTGAATGAATCAAACTGAATCACAAACAATTTCAGGCATTTTTTCCAAAGTCGAATTAGATCAATAGCAATTAATTCACAAATGGCGTGTTCTGATTCAAAACAGCTGACAGAAAACACACATTATACGATTGCTGAAATTAAAAGAAAAAAACTGAAAAAAACTGATGTTAAAATTCAAGGGTCAAGAGCCAAACTGAAACAAACACTGATCACAGTAATGGTGATGTTAAATGAAATAATTAAATCATCAACATCTAAATCTCTGTTAATTCTCAATAAGATCTTCTGTAGACGTGTGACAGAAATAAAGTCAGTCTGGTTAGTAAGTAAGGCTGGTAATGCTGTTTGTGGAGTGGGAAACTTCCCGCTAACAGTGTTTCACTGAACATTATTTGACTGTTTTTAGAGAACGTTTCATACCTTTAGGAGAACGTTCAAGGAACAAAATCAATACTTGCCACTAAAAAAAATACTAGAACAAAAACATTTCTAGCTGGGTTGGCTTGATCTTAAAAGACTGTATTTATTTTAGAATAATTTATATCTTTGTTCAAATTTCAATAGCATGTGTTGTGCTGTAGTTCTGTGAATAAAACCAACATCTAAATCTTCTTCTAGAAACCAGAAACACATTGAGATAGAAGAATACGTAATGTTTAACTCATTTATTACCAGGTTTGAATTTAATTCAATGGTGTGTGTCCTGAATTACATGAGAGAGTAAAACTTGCATGTAAATGTTGTTCTATAACAAGACACACACTTTGAAAGTTGACATGTCAAACCAGTGGCGGCACAAGGCCGGGGCTTGACCCACCAGAAATCTGCTCTACTCTCAGTGTAACTTTCATTAGAAATAAATCATTAAAAACCTTAAAAAACCCCTAAAAAACTAACAAACAAAAAAACAAGGATTAATAAATGTGCCTTTAAAAATGTTTTTTAATGGGGAAGTCAAGCACACGCTCAGGTACGACGCACAAGAATACCTATTATAATAAACTCCTCATCAACAGTGATCATTTGAAAAACAGAATTTAGAAAATCTTCCTTGTATTTCATCTTCATCTCACTCCGGCACAGTGGGTGATTACATGAGAATACCTGGACTTATTTGTAATATTATATTAATTGTTTGTATTAATACCAGTGTCTGATCTTGTTAGTTGTGTTTTATGCAGTCAAGGTAAAACTGAGTTTTAAGACACTAGGATTCATTTTCACCTCCAGTATTTTAAACTTTCAGAGCAAAATGAACACATTTAAAACATTTTATCATCATTTACTCAATATGTTTCTGAAGTGTGAATTGATATCATATTTTATATGAATATGTAACAGTTAAATGTGTTTTAGCTTATTGTGTAAGATTTAAGCCTCATTCTTACTGAAATCATCCAATACATTTTACAATAAATAGATAAAATAAACATTTTACAGTCAGTTGGTTTTAAGTTTAAATAAAATATTTGTTTTGTTTTTGCTTCCCATTTAGCTTTGGCCTCAAAAATGGATTAGATGAATTTGGCGGGTGTTAATCTCCCATCCTGACTGTGTAACGCCTGACTCGTGCATTTTAAATACATTATCTTTATAATTCATATATGATGTATCGTCATATCTTCCATTAACATGATTGGTTTATAAACACATAGTGAACAATACAGAAAAAATACAACTTTGGTAACCTTTATTGCTTCTAAAATCAACATCTAAAAGAATCAGATGAGAATCAGCTTCTGTAATGGGCAATAATGTGCACTATATCTTTTTGACCACTAGATGGCAGTAAAGTCAATGGAAGTCTAGAAAAGATTTGAGTAATGAATCTAGTTCCTCCATTTTGAGAGGCTGTTCACAGCAGAGCCGGGTGGAGCGTGAAGTCCAGCTCCTCCTCTCTGAATGTAATTTGGGTGTAATGGGCGGAGCTAGAAGGTCAAACCACACCCTAACCCGACCCATTACTCCATCCCTCCACCCATAAGATCCACAGAGCTGGAGATGGAGGTCATTTGGCTCTTCGTTGAGCACCACTTGTCCATTTTTGGGAGTTAAATAGATCCGTTAGTGATGTACTAATGTTTTTGAATATTCCTGTATCTGTCGTCAGTCTGGTGTCTCAGTGCTTGTGTTTTCTGTCAGAAACTGACCCACTTAAACACAATGTGGTTGCTGATGGTTAAGACTGTTATTCATGGGTATGTGTGTCACCCACCGCTTCATGTGTTAAACACAGAGTTTGTGTGAGAAAGAGGAATTGAAACTAAGAGCTGTAAAGATGCTGCTCAGACGCTCCTGCAGACATGATGAACATCTTTAACTTTTCTTTCTCAAAGCAAACATCTTTCTCATATTCTCTCACAAAGATTTAACAATAGTGAGCTCTACAGAGATAAAGCTTGTGTTTGACATCTGGAGACATTAACTCTCTTCTCCAGTTGTTCTTGTGTAGTTGAGATGACGGTCACACATCACCAGGAAGAGGAAGACCAACATTTAGCTGCACTTTATAAAGTGTGAAAACTGCAGGCGTTTGACGGCTTAAACTGATGATGATTTTGTCATTTGTGCGTCGACACTGACACACTGACACTGCAGAGCGGTAAGAACATTTTTACCATTATTGTTTATGAGTTAAAATAATTCAGCAGGGCTACGACTGATATTTATCAAACTGTTTTAGGTGAATGTTTATTTGATGAAGTGATTTGAACTCCAGAAGCTCAATATCTGTTGTAGATTCATGTGTAAATATTGTGTGAAGCTCTTTAGACACACGAGGCCTGACATGAGAAACATCATCAGTTCACGTCAAGCCTTCAATGAGCCGTGAATTATTCTGAAATCATCATGTGCTTTATCTGTCAAACAGAGTTTGTGATGTTGTATAGAGATGAGGCTCATAATGTGATAATCGTCAGTTTTCTGATTGCAGAAGTCACTATGGTGTCGTCTCTCATAAAGTCTCTTCCTCTGATCGTAGTGATCATGACTGCGGGTGAGTCTTCAGTTTCACTCACTATACAGATATTTGAACAAAAGTCACACTTACAAACTGACCAAACACCAGAAAGCTTCTTTAATTATTTTCCTCATTTCTGTGTTTCAGGGGTTGATGGTCAGCAGGATTGGGGAGTGAATTACAGCCCTTCATATGTTTGTGCATTAAAGGGATCAACAGTGAAAACATCCTGTACTTTAAAATATCCTCTTGGTCATGTGATCAGAAGAGTCTTCTGGACCAAAACTGTTGGAGGTGTTGAAAAACCACCTGATCTGAAAAATGACCCAGAAAAATTAGGAAGAGTTCAGTATCACAGTGAAGATAAAGACACTCACAGCATCACTTTGACGGATGTAACAGAAGCTGATAAACACGTCTACTACTGCAGATTTACTACAAACATTGATGGTGGAAAATGGACGGGGATTCCTGGAGTTCAGCTTGACGTCACAGGTACAACTAGTGAACTCTCAGAAATAGACCAGAGAAACAGTAAATCACACTTTAACACCTCTAGTCAACTTATCATCTGTAATTCACACATCTTTGGATTGTGAGGGAGACCAGATCTAAAGGAAAGGTTTTCTGGCTCAGCTGAGACTCGAACCAGAGACCTTCTTGTTGTGAGGAGACTGTGGTCACGTTTACATGTACACTTTTTTATCATTCCTATTAAATTAATTCTGATTGAAAGATTCGTTGGACTGTTTACATGAGATGTTATCCAATCCATATGTTGGCGATTTCAATCGGAATGATGCGCACATTAGCGTATGTCCTGTTTGCTGCCTTTTATTCCTGTCAAGATGGAGTTCCATGATTTCTTATGAACGCTATTTTTATGTAAAGTGTTGCTCTTAATCTCAATTCTACCCCTCCATCCTCCAATAAAATATTCAGTGTTGGTTCTGGGAAAGTAAAAAACGTCCAGTTTTTTTGACATTAGAGGAACGTTTTTTATAAGGTATCATGTTCCTCAAACGTTCTTTCTACTTAATTAGGGCCCGGGCACCGATGGTGTGAGGAACCTTTTGTAATTGCTCGGTCAAATATTCTTCTTCTCCGAAATGAATCGCATTTTTGAGGGCCTAAACATGCTCAAAACTCAAGAAACTCTGCAAGTAGAGTATCATACACCTTGTGTCCGAATAATGATTTATTACCCTGATTTATGGCTAAATTTATGTCCCAAATGTTCTGTGTGTTGTCACTCAAGCTGACTGGACAGTGGATGTCAAATATGTTTTATGAGGGCTGTGAGCCTTGATTGGCAGGTTAGTGGTTGTCAATAGCTGTTTTTTATGGTTGAATTTATGGTTGTTGTCCCCTGATTGGCAGGTCAAGAGTGTCAATGAGATATAGAGTGAGTTGGATTTATAGTTAGATATATGGGTAAATTTATGGAGGTTGTATCTCAGCCCAGATTTGGCATTTTTATGACATTTTGGTGGATCCTGGGTATCTGGCTCCTTTCAGTCTGTTGGGAGCTGATGGTGACCATGTTTTTCCTTTGATTGTGGGGGTGAAAGTCACCCAAGCAAATTTCACACCTTGGAGTGAAAATCAAGTGTTGTTTCATCTAAAATATTGACTCTGTAGAGAAGCAGTACAGAGCTCTCTCTTATCTTAAATCATGCTGAGGAAGCAAGATGTCTGCATTTTCATGTTTGCATTTTTAGATTGAGACCTCAGCAGGGATGAGCATCAGAAGCCTAGTTTCTCTTATCAATTACCTGCTGTGATGCAGCCAGTATGTCTGTTAGAATGTGTTTTAATGTTTGTTAACATGAAAGTTGCAGACGCAAGGTCTACTGATGTCTACTTATATCTATACAAAAATATCCTTTGCCCCCAGGAAAAGGAGAATCAATAAAATAACTTTTTATAAGCTTCCCTAAATACAATAGACAAATTGGATGTGTTATTTTAAAGGTTTTTGTTAAATCTCATCCTTTGAACAAAAAACAGTAAACTTTCTAGGTAAATAATAGATGTACACGGTTTTATAATTATTAAAAATTGTAATGCATCTATTTATAGACGGATTAAGCTATGCAATTGTTTTTTTTGTTGTTGTTTTGTTTTTTATCTTATTTTTATTTTGAAAAGCTGACATAGTTTTATTCTTTAAATATTCCGGTGTTCAATCCTTTTCCTCAGGGGTTTGTAAGGAGGTGGGGTCTACCGAGACGTAACGCCCAGTTTTCACACCACTGATTGTGTTACCTATAAAGACCATTGGAGGCTAGTAGGCCGGTTTTTCTGTGTGGCTAACACAAAGAGCATTTGCTACGATTTTACTTGGTTTTACTTTAGATTTTCTAAACTCATCAAAAGGCTTTCCAGCATTCCATTTTCACCCTAAGGACGTATTTCTGAAAATGGATCCTTCTTCAAACGGTAGGTCTATTTTCTGGTTGGTGTTTTAATCATAAATAAAATAAATAAATAAAATGCATAAATAAATTGTTTATGTAGTTCATGGCATCAATATGTTGTTCACTAGGTGATATGACGTTCTGCGTACAGAACTCCCATTATGACAAGGCTTTGGATCAGCTTCTAGCTTTGAACGGTGTGGGTATGATGTTGTTATGTCAATTTTCAACTCTATAAATATTAAAAACGTATATGGAGTGTGTTATAATTGTGATTTTAAAGTATTTTCCCCTGCCCAATAGTGCGGGGCCCTCAGGTTTCTGGGTCTGATGTGAGCCAAAATCAACAACAATCTCCGCTTGGTAAGTTTTAGCTCATCGTTTTATTGTTTGTTATAACGTTTTTATCATGTTAAAAACATGAACTAATATGAATGCATTATTTTTATTTTTTTTTTAGCATGTTTGAGAAGTATTGTGAACAGTGTTGGAAACAACGGTTCTGAAACGAAGGTTGGGAAGCATTTGAAAGTAAAGGCCCAAATTCACACTCCAACTGAGGATTCTGGAATATCTGATCCAAACGGTATGTGGGTCAATGTATTGGTGGATAATATATATATTGCAGGGATGCAAATGTTAAAAATTGGAAAAAATCACTCATACAGAATTTCATTACCCCCAAGGACATAAAAGGGATGCTGTTAGAGCCATACCACCACCCACTGCATTTGCTGATGATATCACCACGCATGGTATTAAAAGGAAAGAGCCTGGGTCAGGATCAGTAGTACATAGTTCTGAAGAATCAGATGAAATATGTGTGATACCCAACACCCCTGAGCAAAAACGTCAAAGACAATCATGGGGTATGTATATACAGAAAAATATAGATATATGCTAATGTTTTTCCTTTTCATGTTATTAGATTAATCCCGATACACTTATACAAATTATTTTTCCACAGAATCATCCCCGGAAAATGGGGTGCCAAGCGTGGATAATGCAGATAATTGGGATGATGAGATGCTGCATGCATGGACCATTTCTGACTTTTCAGAGGCTTTACCAATTGAGTCTCAAACAGTAAAGAGTGGTTCGGAGAACGTCGCTCATGTGTCTTGTTCAGAACCGGATTCGGATTCGGATGCACTACCTTCCAACCAAGAGGCCTTCAAGAATGGGGGACAATCCTGTGTATGCCAGAGTAAGGATGTGATGTGGGGACAATATCTTGCTTTTAGAGAAGAGAATGAACTATTACATCAGAAGACAAGAGCAGAAAATGAGATATTACGTCAACAAGTGAAAAGTCTCAAATCATCCGTTGAATTGTTGGTAAAAAATCAGAACATTGCGTCAGACCACAGATGAAGGGATAGACAGGAGTATGAACTCTTTAATCGGACTGTGACTACCGAGCTCCAGGGACAAAGAGCTGGTTTGAAAGAAGTTATTGCGTTACTAAGACGTCACGGTTCTATACAACAGCTCTTAAGAACTGATCAGGAATTAACTGTGGAGTTGATGAAGCAAATGGTTGAGAAGTTTATACCTCGCTTTGGTAAGTCCTGATTGATTTAGTTGGTTGTGGATTTTAAATAATTTGTGTTAAAAATGGCCACAAAACGTTGTCTGGAGTCAGATGATAGTGAACAAAGTCCACCAGTGAGATTTAGATGTGATAATGATTCACATCATCAGCAAAGCACAACAGAAACTATGCGTTATTTAATTCAAACAGTCGAAAATATGGATAGACCTAAATCTAGTACACAAGTATTGCTAGATTTGCTAAACACTGTACAATCAGCGGTGGTAAATCAAGAAGAAGAAACAGATTTTGATGTAGATCATTTTTTTAATTCTCCTCTGACCAACAATGCGTCTAATGATTCGTCAAACACCAATTTTGATGTAGACCAATTTTTTAATTCTCCTCAGATAGGTGGGGGGTCGACTCCCCCCCAGTACCAAGCATTTGATCCAGCAGCACCCAACATGGGCCTTACGCAGGGTGAAATAGATTCTCTTGTGAGAGATGGGGGTGTCGTGCATGAGTACACAGTGATCCCCAGAGCCTGATTCAATGGTTTGGAAATTCATAGGCTTATAAATCTGCGGCAGATATCTTCTACAGATTTATCTGCCTACACTACATTTTTACATGATCTATTGGCCGAAATTGTCTCATTTTCCAGATTATTAGCAGGTGATGGGGGGGTAATTAATATTACTTTGCGTGGGTCCAGCTTGACATCTGATGTTGATGCTCTTTTGTCACCTCAAAATAATTACGATCCAGATCTCTTTATTAATCAGCTTGAAAAGATATTGCAAAGCAACTCTGATGTAACTGTCGATGAGGCTTTGGATTTGAGAGTGTCGATAGCAATGTGTAAAAATGGCGGTGCTCGTCGAAAGATGCGTGACCTTTTGTATAACCAAGTAATTAGTAGAAATAGGATGAATCTGTTCTGCCCCACAAACATTACGGTAACACTTTACATTAAGGTTCCCTTTGTAAAGGGTTTATAAAGGTGTTTGTTAATGAGTAATAGGTCATTTACAAATGCATTATAAATCATTAATAATGCAGTTATAACTGCATGAATAAAAAGGCGACTTTAATGCAATACCTGCCAAATAGTGAGCCATTTTTAACTCACATGTTATAAATGCTTAATAAATGTATTTATTAACATATTTAACTCAAAACCAGATTTCTGGTTTATTTTATGATGCAGCAAAAATTGACCATCATAATTAGACTGAAGGTTGTTGTATTTGTGCTTTCTTATTAATATCTCATGACTGCCACTTTTCTTATTATGTTGCTTACCAGAAGTTTTTGTCTTACCCATGATACTCTCCAAAAAGGTCATGATGCCTCTCCACAGCAGTGTATAAAAACAAAATTATTGTTTTTTAAAGACAAAATTCCAACTTTATTTTGAAAATAAAACAAAAGATAATAACCATAACTTGATTAGATATTAAAGTCTGCGTGAACCGGAAGTTAAGACGTATTTCCAAGTGAAACAGAATATTGAATAGAGGGCAGAGTTTTACTTTAGTGCTCCTCCTTTCCATCTCTCGCACTCCTCCTCTCCATATCTCACTCATAGCAGACGAACGGTTGCAGAAGAGTGGTTTACACGTTTTCAACCCAAGCCGTCAAACTGACGTTATCAGAGAAGGAACGCCATTCCAGACCAGAAATAACTTTTCAGATTTTGATTAAAGATTACTGCGGCAAACAAGTTTTTTCTGTGTTTTAACTTGCACGGATTCATTGTTCACCACAAGACCAGTAATATGACCAGTAATAATAATAATGTAAAGTGAAAACCTGTGAACCATTTATTAATGAGTTATGAACATTAACAACCTATGAAAGTGAACCTTAATGTAAAGTGAAAACCTGTTAACCATTTATTAATGAGTTATGACCATTAACAACCTATGAAAAGGAACCTTAATGTAAAGTGGAAAACTGTGAACCATTTATTAATGTAAAGTGGAAAACTGTGAACCATTTATTAATGAGTTATGAACATTAACAACCTGTGAAAAGGAACCTTAATGTAAAGTGGAACTCATTTAATGAGTTATAAACATTAATTACCTATTAAAGTGAACCTTAATGTAGCGTGAACACACGTTAATCATGTATTTATTAATTATTAATGTACACAGAAGATAATATCTTTTTCAGATGAAATATTTTATTTTTGATGAATGTCTCAGTAAACACAACTTTAAACTTGAAAAAAATAAAAAGTCTTTTACAGCACAAAGTTACAGAGCATGATTTCTCATGAAAAGTGGCTTATGCAGGTCAACATAAACAATCAAGTATTCAGAAAAGATAATAAACATCACACCTATAAGCCAAACATATTTGATACAAGCTGAATAAAGGCACCTAAATATGTATTTTTTTTAATTAACAGTTGTGTAAACCATTAAATCAATGACCTAATGCACCATTACAGAACATTAGCAGCATATTAATATGCATTTAATAGATATTTCTGATATGATAAAGGCCACTGTAACTTGAGTACGTTATTTGGCTTTGGTCATCATGCGCGGGTGCGCCGGAGCGGTTATTTGTTTAAGATAACTACAAACTAACACAGCGATTACTAATATAATATAAACAGTAGAAAAACAAAGTCTGCGATTTCACCTCAGTTAGCTTACCCATCAAATCAGTAAACACAAATTCACTTCAACGCATGTTGGAACAGTACTGTGTAACTTCTTCTCAAAAGTGGCAAGGCTTTATTGAATGCTCACTAGCGCCAACTCCTGTCACACGCCAGAATCAACACGCATAGTGATGAGAACCCGAAAGAGAATAATAAAGTATACAGCCTACTACTACTGCGTATAATAATAATAATAATAATAATAATAATAATAATTATAAATAGAAGAAGAATGCATTGCTCATTATACATTATTGTCACATTTGGTGTAAAGGGCAGTCAGGGAGCAGGATTCAGATGAAGCATTTTTTTTTATTATGAGGAAAGTTATAGAAAACTAGACATGACAATAATATATTAGGCTATACTAATATATACTCTTTATATATACTCTTTATATACTTATATACTCTGTATACTTATATACTCTTTCAGGGTTACATCACTAAGCATGCGTGTTCTGGCGTGTGACAGGAGTTGGCGCTAGTGAGCATCCAATAAAGCCTTGCCACTATCATGAGAAGAAGTCATGCAGTTACCAGGGCATGCTCTAAAGTAAAATTTGTGTTTAAAGTTACTGATTTGATGGGTAAGCTAACTGAAGTGACATTGCAGACTATGTTTTTCAAGTGTTTATATTATAATCGCTGTGTTAGTTTGTATATTATATGTTTATTCGCGGTGTTAGCTTTTTATATTAAATAAATAACTGCTCTGGCACTCCCACAAAGTTACAGTATCCTTTATCATGATATCAAGAATAATTATTAATTGCTTATTAATATTTCAACAATAAAAAATGTCACCAGGAAAAAAACGAAAGAGATCTGCGTCTGCTTTAATAAACACGATGCACACTACATTAAGGTTCACTTTCACAGGTTATTAATATTCGTAACTCATTAATAAATGGTTCACAGGTTTTCACTTTACATTAAGATTCCTTTTCATAGGTTGTTAATGTTCATAAATCATTAATAAATGGTTCACAGGTTTCCACTTTACATTAAGGTTCACTTTCATAGATTGTTAATGTTCATAACTCATTAATAAATGGTTAACAGGTTTCCACTTTACATTAAGGTTCCTTTTCATAGGTTGTTAATGTTCATAACTCATTAATAAATGGTTAACAGGTTTCCACTTTACATTAAGGTTCACTTTCATAGATTGTTAATGTTCATAACTCATTAATAAATGGTTAACAGGTTTCCACTTTACATTAAGGTTCCTTTTCATAGGTTGTTAATGTTCATAACTCATTAATAAATGGTTCACAGGTTTCCACTTTACATTAAGATTCCTTTTCACAGGTTGTTAATGTTCATAACTCATTAATAAATGGTTAACAGGTTTCCACTTTACATTAAGGTTCACTTTCATAGATTGTTAATGTTCATAACTCATTACTTATTAATAAATGGTTAACAGGTTTCCACTTTACATTAAGGTTCCTTTTCATAGGTTGTTAATGTTCATAACTCATTAATAAATGGTTAACAGGTTTTCACTTTACATTAAGGTTCACTTTCATAGGTTGTTAATGTTCATAACTCATTAATAAATGGTTAACAGGTTTCCACTTTACATTAAGGTTCCTTTTCATAGGTTGTTAATGGTCATAACTCATTAATAAATGGTTCACAGGTTTTCACTTTACATTAAGGTTCACTTTCATAGGTTGTTAATGTTCATAACTCATTAATAAATGGTTAACAGGTTTCCACTTTACATTAAGGTTCCTTTTCATAGGTTGTTAATGTTCATAACTCATTAATAAATGGTTCACAGGTTTTCACTTTACATTATTATTATTACTGGTCATATTACTGGTCTTGTGGTGAACAATGAATCCGTGCAAGTTAAAACACAGAAAAAACTTGTTTGCCGCAGTAATCAAAATCTGAAAAGTTACTTCTGGTCTGGAATGGCGTTCCTTCTCTGATAACGTCAGTTTGACGGCTTGGGTTGAAAACGTGTAAACCACTCTTCTGCAACCGTTCGTCTGCTATGAGTGAGATATGGAGAGGAGGAGTGCGAGAGATGGAAAGGAGGAGCACTAAAGTAAAACTCTGCCCTCTATTCAATATTCTGTTTCACTTGGAAATACGTCTTAACTTCCGGTTCACGCAGACTTTAATATCTAATCAAGTTATGGTTATTATCTTTTGTTTTATTTTCAAAATAAAGTTGGAATTTTGTCTTTAAAAAACAATAATTTTGTTTTTATACACTGCTGTGGAGAGGCATCATGACCTTTTTGGAGAGTATCATGGGTAAGACAAAAACTTCTGGTAAGCAACATAGTAAGAAAAGTGGCAGTCATGAGATATTAATAAGAAAGCACAAATACAACAACCTTCAGTCTAATTATGATGGTCAATTTTTGCTGCATCATAAAATAAACCAGAAATCTGGTTTTGAGTTAAATATGTTAATAAATACATTTATTAAGCATTTATAACATGTGAGTTAAAAATGGCTCACTATTTGGCAGGTATTGCATTAAAGTCGCCTTTTTATTCATGCAGTTATAACTGCATTATTAATGATTTATAATGCATTTGTAAATGACCTATTACTCATTAACAAACACCTTTATAAACCCTTTACAAAGGGAACCTTAATGTAAAGTGTTACCAAAATGGTTACTTTCCATCGCACAAATGCAAGAATGTTGGAGAAGTATACAACCACGGATGAGCCGCATCCAAAAACTGTGTTTTTATTTCTGCATGATTCGCATTACTACATGATAAAAAACCTAAAAGCATTTTTAGGCACACCGTATGTATGTGTTACCACGGTTATACTTGTCGCAGAGATGCAGTTTCGTTTGCGATGTGTGCAATTACCCAGACTGTCACACACACCCCAAAAAGATAAAACAGTGTGGGGATTGCTTGCGATACTGTACATCTGATTATTGTTTTGAAATGCACACATCCCGCCCCTGGTGAGGAATATGCACAGTGTGCTGTCACCAAATTTTGCCCCCGATGTAATAGACGTTATCACGTCAGTGGGGTCACCCCAAAACCACATAAATGCGAAGCTGAACATTGTGTCCAATGTGGTGAGAGTTTGGTTACCGATGGGGAGCATCAGTGTTTTATTCAACCGATCAAACCAGAGAAACCAAATGATCGCTACATTTTTTATGACTTTGAAACAAGATATGAAAATAATACCCACATTGCAAATTTTGTCTGTGCAGTCACGTTTAACGGTGAGGAATTTGTGGCAGAGGGCCCAGATTGTGTCGAACGTCTCATTAAAAAGTTCAGACAGCCTTTTTATAGTAATTTCACATGGATTGCGCATAATGCGTCCGGATTTGATAATTTTATACTTTTGGAATATTTCACTAGAATGGGGATCACTCCTAAAATTATAATGCAGGGCTGTCGGTTGATTTTAATGTATGACAACGCATTTAAACAGAGGTTTATCGATAGTTATGCATTCATTCCTATGCGTTTGGCCAAAACACCTGCTGCTTTTAATCTGACTAACAGTGAGAAGGGATATTTCCTGCATCTGTTTAACCGTGCAGAAAATGATGACTACATCGGCCCGTACCCAGAAAACATTTTTATGGTTATTCGACGATGTCAACACAGGAGATGTTGAAGTTTGATGATTGGTACAATGGGCTCTCTGACGCAGTTTTTGATTTTAAGAAGGAGCTAGAAATGTACTGTAAGAACGATGTTTACTTGCTACGAGAAGCGTGTATGAAATATCGTAACGAGTTCATCCTCTGCATAGATCTGGACCCGTTTAATTACACCACTCTAGCGGGTTGCGCAATGGCTGTATATAAGACCCATTTCCTGCCAAAAGATACAATAGCGCTGACACATGACAAGGCGTACACTAATCAAAACAAAACATATTCAAATGTTTCAATTGAATGGCTAGAATATTTGCAAAAATCACACTCCAATGGCATTCAGTATGCTCTAAACCATGGTGAGGTATCGTTTGGTAAATATTATGTCGATGGATTTTATGATGATGGCACTGTGAAAAAAGCATTCGAATTTGTTTTTTTCATGGATGTGAACGTTGTTATAACCCGAACGATTTAAATCCCTTATCAAAAGTGCCTTATGGCAGCCTCAGAAGACAGGTTGATGACAAGTTTGAAATTTTGGAACGTGCATATAATCTTCAAATTCATTTTGTTTGGGAGTGTGATTGGATGCTTTCCAAACAGACTGATGCTGATGTGATGGATTTCATGTCCACTTACACACACACAGAGAGGTTGAAACCACGCAATGCACTTTCTGGAGGGCGAACAAATGCTTACAAGGTGTACCACAAAGTCAGTGAGGGTGAACGGGTGTCTTACCTAGACTTTACTTCTCTCTACCCTTTTGTTCAGGCGCGAAAAAGCTACCCCGTAGGTCATCCACAAATAATTCATAAGGATTTTCAAAATCTTGAAGATTATTACGGTATAATAAAGGCAACCGTCGTGCCACCACGAAAGCTGCTTCACCCCGTACTACCATTCAGAAGCTCCTCTCTGTCGAAGTTGTGCTGAACAACAGAATCAGACCACGCCGTGCAGACACTCAGATGATGAAAGAGCTTTAACAGGCACATGGGTCAGCATAGAGCTTTTAAAAGCTGTTGAAAAAGGGTATGTCGTAGTAAAACTGCATGAGGTTTGGCATTTTTCACAAAGTTCAGAAACGCTATTTTGTGATTATGTTAAAACATTTTTGCAACTCAAACAGGAAAGCTCTGGATTCCCAAAAGATGTCGTGACAGAGATGGACAAAGAAACTTATGTCAGAGAATACTTTGAAAAAGAAGGGATTAGACTAAATCAGGATAAGATTGAGATTAATCCTGCACGACGGACTATAAACAAGCTCCTTTTGAATTCTTTATGGGGACGCTTCTGTTTACGCCAGAATCTACCTCATTCAGAATTGATTTCAGAACCTGAACAGTTTGCCCAACACATATTTGGTCGGGGGTATGATATTAAGTATTTCACATTTTTATCCGACTCTGTTGCATTAGTTCAGTGGGCTTATGCTGAAGGAAAAGCTGGTCAGAGTCGTGACGTAAATGTCTTTATCGGTGCTTTTACAACTGCGCATGCCCGGTTAGAATTGTATAATGTTATGGATAAACTGGGTGACAGGTTGCTTTACACGGATACGGACAGCCTTCTGTTCACATCAAAAGATGGTGATTGGGAACCCCCGCTAGGACCCTTTCTTGGTGATCTTACGAATGAACTTGATTATGATGATTACATTGTAGAGTTTTGTTCAAGTGGTCCAAAAAGTTATGGCTTTAAAACGGCTAATGGCAAGACAAGCATGTTAAGCCAAAGGTATCACGTTAAATTCTGTAAACTCTCAAATTGTCAAATTAGACTCGCTGATTGAGCTTGTTGGTCAGTATGTGAGGGGGGATGGTTGTGATAATTATATTCTTGCACAAACCGACGGTATCGTAAGGAACAAAAAGCGATTCACACTACATAACAAGACATTTGCAAAAAAATTCAAAGTTGTATACAACAAACGCGTTCTGCTACCTGACTTTACCACACTACCATATGGCTACTGACAATGTTTTTGGACACCATGGTGTGAGAGACACCGACGGTTTTGATTTCAGATTACAATTTCCATTCAGTTGTGTTTTATGTGGACCTTCTAACTTTGGAAAAACATTTTTTGTAAAAATGTTATTAGAAAATGCTAACAGTGTGATTTCTAAAAAGATTGAAAATATTACAATAATTTACGACTGTTGGCAGCCTTTATATGATGAATTATCAACGTTGTATGATATCAATTTTATTGAAGGAATACCACAGAGCTTGAACGATCTTCATCTTACTGCTCCAAATAAAGCTCGCCTTATAATCCTTGATGATGTTATGAATGATGCATGTAACAACCGTCAGATTGAACGTTTATTCACAAACGATGTGCATCATAAAAATGTAAGTTGTCTCTTAATCGTACAGAATCTCTTTTGTAAAGGAAAATCCAGTAGAACCATCAGTTTGAACACAAGGTATTTAGTGTTGTTTAAAAACCCCAGAGACAATACCCAAATTAATGTGTTAGCACGACAGATGTAACCCAGAAACACCAATTTTTTTATGGAATGTTATCAAGATGCTACCAGCATTCCTTTCGGTTACCTTTTGGTTGACTTTAAAGCAGCAACCCCAGACAAGTTTCGTCTCAGAACGAGTTAACTCTCAAAACACCCTGTTGTACACATTCAGAAAAGAAAACACTGACGGTGTTAAAATGTCTGCAAGACTTTTACGGAACCTTCCAGTTTTAAAGTTGTTATTAAAAGCAACACCCAAACAAAGGTGTGTTATTTTAGAGTCAGCAGCAGACGAACTCATCGTTGCATTGTGTGAACTAGCTCTTAATGTTCTCCACGGTAATATTCCACTTACATCACAGCAATATCAGAGACTGAAGAGACGAAAAAGCAACATCAAAATTGTTGCAGATAAGAAGGTTGGTGTTAGAAGGAAAAGACAATTAATCAACCAACAAGGAGGTTTTCTATTACCACTTCTAAGCGTTGCGATCCCATTCATAACAAGCTTGGTTACCTCTAAATAAGGTCTGACAATGGAGTATGCTGAGAAGATGTTTTTAGTTCCACAACACCAGCTGGATAAGTTAAAACCGTCTAACACACGCGAGTCTATACAACAGCTCATGGAGAATGATTTGGACATGACAATACAAAACATTCTCCACAGATCTGATCTGGATCCTCATGAAAAAGCTAAAATGTACACAGCTGTTTTGCAAAGGTTTCTAACTGTAGCTAAACAGGGGGATAAGGAGTTTGGTACATTAACACTAAGTTTTCCACAGCCTGATCACGTTGAAAAAGAAGACCCACCCAGGGTGGTTAGTGAGCCTGTCCATGACTTTTTAGACAATGTTTCAGAAGAAATATTAAACAATGTTCCACAGAGGAGTGTGAAAAATGTTAGATACATTTTAGAAAAAATGTCTAAAGCTAAAAGTGTTTCTTCATGGACTGACACGGGTGAGTTTGTGTTTAAAGGGCGCACAATCCCCGGTTCACACATTTTTGATTTAATTAAAAACATCACAGCTCCACATAAGATTGCAGATGAACGGAGACCGGATGGATGGAATGAGTTTCTGGAAGCTTTTGCTGGTTTAAATTTACCATACTCTGTGGTACCAAATCATCAGGTCAGACGTGCAATTAACTCTTTCAAAAGCAAAACGACACCATCTGTAACTAATTCATCTAAGAAGAATAAACAGCAGAAAGTGTGTCCTAGTACACCATCACCATCTGTATTCAAATCACCCAAGCTTGAACATGGACAGTGGTTAACTTTTTAATCTGTGAGTTCTGTACACATGTATATTTTGTTTTATCATTATTAAAATGTATTGTTGAAATAATGTGTATAATAAAAAAAGAGACAATACAGGAAATTAAAATTGCTTTGTTTTGTTTTTATTAAAAGAAATTAAGCATGAGACATAAACATTGCACCTGTTTGTTCACACTGAACACATTTGAAAACATTTTCATTACATGGGGATTGCTTTAGTTTTTTCACAATCTGACACCATTTTGTCATTTTTAATACAATCATGAGTATACAATTTCAACACATAATCATAATCAAACCCTTTTGCCATGTGGTAGAGGAAGAACACACAGTGCTGTCCACATGTGTCTGATGAAAAGTCTTGGACTTGGACATTTTGAATGTTGGACCTCTTTAGAATTCCGAGTTAAAAAGTTTATTTATAATAACTGCTGATGGTAGTTTTCTTAGAGGTGATTTTGGCAGATAATCACATGGAAGGACACCAAGAAAATGTAGATTGCACGAAACCTTATCCATGATAGAGGTAAGCTGTACAGTGTTCATTTTATGTATTAATAGTAATCAACCAGAACCTGTCGATGATTTGAAACTTCAATTAGACTGTCAAAGACAGAGTAAATTAATAAAGTAACAGTACGGGGTAAAGGTTGTCTAAAACGGGCTTCTAGTCTAATATTTCCACTCTTGATAAGTGACAAATGCTGACTGCACTCCTCATCCGGTGTGAAGTTAAAGGCGTACAGTGTATACCCATGCAGAAATTCTTCCCTATCAAAAGACAGAAGCTGGTTTTTAAGATGTCTTCCAGAAGCCAATGCTAACTGGTAAAACTCCCGCACTGCAGAACCGTTTTCATATTCAGGTTGCAAAGGTTTTGCGGGGTACTGTTGCCCATCTACATAAACTGCTAGAAATTCAAGGTCATAGTTTTTAAACGCAAAGGGGTTTTTAATATATGATCCTGTAAATGCATCATTATCAACCATCGCTATAACCATAGATTTAGGCAGTGTGCCTAAGAACAAGTTTTCTTGATTACAGACGCGCGAACCTGCAGGTATTGAGAATGTCTTCATACACACTCGGTCCACAGGGTATTTTGCTGTTTTTGTAAGCAGCGCTTGAGCATGACCCAACCTCACAGCAGGTGCCACGGACACTTTTTTCACAAACAGTGATGCAGACAATATGCTTAGTTTATAAGGTGTACCGTTGCTCCTCATTAAACAGAACTCATCTTTACCTCTGGTCAGGCGAACTTTAAGATCTAGACCAGGAATTAGAAGTTTTGACTGAAAAAATATATCATTATGTACAGGTGCTAACAGCTCGACGATATTACTAGCATTGGTAAAGGCTGCTCTCTTTGTCAGGCCGCGATTTTCCCCAGCGGGGTCTGCGACATCCATTTGTCCTGCTGTGTCTTTGTAAAAGAGCCCTGCAGAGAAATTCAAGCGTGTTTCAAGCGTGTCTTTACCATAATTGGTAAGACAATCTATTATGCAGCGATACGGATATGTACTTGAACTCTGTGATATAAGACGATCCCCAAGCGATACATCCACTTGTGAAAATATTGTTGCTCCAGGATAGTTAATCAGCCCAACCGGATCCCCATCTGCGATATCAGTGCCATCAGGATTGGTAAGCTTGACCCGCAAAAACAGAAGTGTATTGTTTAGGTCAATGTAATCCTCACGAGCCCCCGCAATAAAAAACTCTAAAGGTGTTGTCTCCGATATTGCTGATAACGGGGGGACTTCAATATAAGTATTTCTTTCAAGTGACATTTGGGTGGGTGGTACGGTGAAAAGATCCAGCTCAGTTTTTAAACATTCTTGTGACATGTTATGTATTACCGCCATATTTTTAAAATATTGTATTAACAGCTCTCTTTGCTTTTTTTGACCCAGTACACTTGGCTGTCTCCTTACGCTTGCGTTTTACAACTGGTGTTTTTTTCTGAGCACGTTTTGTTTTCTTCTGTGTCTGGCCACTCCTCCGTACCCCTGGCGGCCTGGAACCTCTTTTGCGAGCCATCACCATTAACCCGGATCCATCTTGAGTACCATCGTTGTTAAAAGATCGTGAAAATGTATTGCTAACAACATCGGTTAATATATTTTTCGCCGCTGATTTAAGATGTGGTTTCGCTATGCTAAATCCATGCTTTAGCAAAGGTATTGCCATTCTAAAAAGCCCACGAAAAAGGCCACCAAGCCCTGCTCCATACATAACTCCGCCCCCTACATAGCCGGGGAGGCCGCCACCAGCTTGATTCTGGTAATACATCACGTAACGCATCGGGTCAGCGTTATGATTGTTGTGATAAATCATTTTTAATTTTTTTCTCTCCTAAGCGTTTATTAAAAAACACACTGTTTCACAGGTCTGAAGTGGAGTTTAGCAGTCACCTTCCCGTAACTAAAACGTATGTCCTGATTTCAATCGTCTTTCACCTGTATACATATCTCAGTGATGGAGGATTTATTAACCGGGACGTAATGTGGCCTGTCGTATCGAACACTAACAATTTTGTTATTCTCACCATCTATATGTACACACCTTAGTAGTGGGACGTGATGGTCTCCAACTGATTGATATTATATTATATCCGTATATATATATATATATATATATATATATATATATATATATATATATATATAGTGTAGAAACCCCCATTTATATCTGTTTGATGAGGTGCATACTTCACAGACTTGTATCCAATACTGTGGTTTTCAACAGGTTGATCATTAGTTTCTATTGCGACCCCCGGTTTTAATCCTAAAATAACGGCCAAATTTCCGTAAAATGTGAGCGATGTCTTCGGTGGACCGGTAACACTTTAGAATACTGATCCTTCATTAATGAATAACTACACAGGAACAAATGAATAATGCATTATTAACACTCTAGTAACTACTATTAACTAACAATAAACTCTGATTAATGAATTAGTAAGTAATAGTGCTCAGTTGTAGGTGGTAGTTCACTATTAACTAATCAGTAACTACTGTTTTTTCATACCTCTAAGAGAACTACTAACAACTACTATATACAGGTTCATAATTAACATGAATGATGCATAATGTATAATTAATTCTAAAGTAAAGGCCTTGGTAAACCACTAGTAATGACTGAAGTATTACTAAATACTTAAGAAAGAATTACTAATTATTTGGATCAGTATTCTAAAGTGAGAAACATGATAACTCTCTAGTAACTACTGTAGTCATTGTAAACTTTTGATGTTTTTGTACAGTAATTCCTTATGATATATTTGGTAACACTTAAGTAATTACTAGTGGGTTACCATGATCTTCACTTTAGAATACTGATACAAATAATTATTAGTTCCTTTAGAAGGATGTAGTAACACTTGAGTAATTACTAGTGGGTTACTATGATCTTCACTTTAGAATACTGATCCAAAAAAGAAGTAGTTACTTTAGAGTTATATAGTAACTCTTGAGTTATTACTATCCAATACTTTACAAAAACCTCAAAAGTTTACAGTGACTTCATTAGTTACTAGAGAAGTATCATGCTTTTCACTTTAGAATACTGATCCAAATAATTAGTAATTCCTTCTTAGGTATTTGGTAATACTTCACTCATTACTAGTGGTTTACCAAAGCCTTTACTCTAGAATTAATTATACATTATTCATTATTCACATTAATTATGAACCTGTATATAGTAGTTCTTAGTAGTTCTCTGGGAGGTATGAAAAAAACAGTAGTTACTGAGTTAATAGTGAACTACCACCTTTAACTGAGCACTATTACTTACTAATTCATTCATCAGAGTTACTTGTTAGTTAATAGTAGTTACAAGAGTGTTAATAATGCATTACTCATTTGTTCCTGTGTAGTTATTCATTAATGAAGGATCAGTATTCTAAAGTGTTACCGGTGGACCTTTCAGAAACACTTTGTTTTTAACATGGTCAAAACCAAAACTCACATGTGGTGGTAGATTTGCATTGATCTCCCTGATCAAAAAAACAATGTCGTCATAATATCCAGCTTTTAACCTGTGTAGTACATTTGATATCTTTTTATCCCTGAAGATGAAGATCTCAATCTCTTTACCTTCAGCGGTGTATTCGGGGGTGTGATCCTCACTATTTGCACCTGTTGTTGTTGTTTCCCCATAGTTGAAGATGAAAGCTGCATCTTCCTCATTAAAAGTATACCAGCTTCTAGGATATTCAAATTCGATCAAACCAACTTCCCATTCACCTTTTAGGTTTATAGTTCTTGCTAATCTGGTTGTATAGCTAGATATGGTATTTTCTGGATAAGCAGTTAACGAAGCGTTGCAGGGGAGCGTGACATAAAATCCACCCTCAGCCATGACCGGTTTTTACACTAATGCATTCATGTTATGCAGGATTTTGTTTTTATGGTACTTGTACATCAACCAGCTCTTTCTGATCAACCCACGATGCAAATTTTGCAGGCCATCCGAGCCATTGTACCAGCAGCATTGTTTTACGCCCCTTCTTCTTCTTATCTAAAATTTTTTCCACTTTAAATGTCTTGTTATCTTTCACAAATATTTTTTGTAATTCCTCTGCATAAAAAACCCCATCAATGACATCACCATCATAATCACACAATCTGTAGACAGGCGGGTTACGTGGGATACATGCTGTTACTGTGAAAAATTCCTGTGTGTAGTTTTCCTCATACCCTTTCGTGAACGGGCCTCTTACTTTAGAAATTCTGACAACATCACCGATTTTATATTTAAATTTGGGGGCCACACAGCGAACACCGCTAGCGCCATATAGATTATGAAACACCACAGATTCATTCTCTTTGTTCACATCGATTGGCCTCATCTTAATACTTCTATGGTAGCTACTGTTATATCCATCCGTTATGTCTTGAAGAATGTCGATGTAGCGTTTGGAGTTTATAGCTGTTAAATACCGCCACATTCTACCCTTTAACGTTCTATTAAACCTCTCAACAACACATGCCTTTAATTCAGTGGCAGGTGTAAAATGTATAATGTTATATTTTTTCATTAGATTTTGAAAGTGTTTATTGTGGAATTCCTTCCCTTTATCGGTCTGTAATCGCAATGGTTTTCGTCCATCATTCAATATGGATTCAAAAGCTTTATTCACTTCATGCCCGCTCTTGTTTTTTAAAACATGCGTCCATGCATATTTACTAAACAGGTCGATACATGTCAAGAGAAAATGATTGTTGTCATTTTCTTTGGAATATGCTGACATATCAACAAGATAAGCCTGAAATTGAAAATCAATGCCGAAGACAAAGACACGATTCCTTTTGTATTTCACAGGTGCTGTTCTGTGCAGCGTGTAAGCATCTTCACCAGCGAGCCAGTCCGACACTTGTTTGTCGGATAAACAAACACCTGTTTCTTTTAAAACAGCATCTTTTAAACGTTTTTTACCCCCTAAAGAACCAGGGTTAGAAGGTGTGTAATAAATATTTTTTATTTCTTCTTCGGACATATTGTTGCTTCAGTCTCCACAAAAGAATAACTCAGATAATATACATGTTCTGGCTTTTTATTTTCAGTAAAAGAGAGTACAATAATCTCATACATCATCCAGGTTGTTATGATCACCGTCTGTTCCTGTCAGTTCCCGGACTACATTACCCATAATCCTCTCTGCCAATCACCTGCACTCACTCCACCAATCACTATCACTAATCACCACACCCAGCTGCAGTACATTAACAGGACTATAAAGGACTTTCACTCACACCACCTCACCGCGAGGTCTTGATTACCATTGTATCATTTCTGAGCGTTTCTATCCTGTCTGCCTGCTTGTTATCGTTCCTGCCTGTTTCTTGTTTTTGACCCGTTGCTGCCTGTCCTGATCTTTGCCTGTCCCTTGACTACGACTCTGCCTATTCCTCACTGCTCCTGTTTGTTCCTGTTTTGACCCTGCCTGTACGACCACTCTTACTTCTAATAAACGCTGCATTTGGATCCCTGCCTGTGAGTCCCCTTCGTTACAGAAGACCTCGCCATCTACGATCCAGCAGCTTATACGAGTGTGTCCAGCCTTCAGCATGGACCCAGCAATATGTCTGGTCAGCCTTCGTCAAGGTAACTGTACCCTGGAGGCACATATTCAGAAGTTTCTGGATATTGCCCACCTATCTGATCTACCTGACTGTGCCCTCATTGACTTTTTCACTTATGGATTAAACGAACCACTTAAGGACTATTTACTCACCAATGGTCCCCGAGGGTCGTTCGTGGAGTTCTTGGACTTTGCCCTGCTTACCGTTGGTTCACGTTTTACTGTGGGTGTCGAGGGGAAATACGACACCGCAGTGAATCATTTAATGGCCGCTGCATCAAAGAACACTCACAAAATGGCGGTCACGACAACATCACATCACGTCTTCACTGATCCCCTAGAACCACGTCCTGTCTTCGCTGATCACCCAGAGTCAAGTCACGTCTCCGCTGATCGCCCAGAGCAACGTCACGCCTTCGCTGATCGCCCAGAGCAATGTCACGTCGCCGCTGATCGCCCAGAGCAACGTCACGCCTTCGCTGATCACCCAGAGCAATGTCACGTCGCCGCTGATCGCCCAGAGCCACGTCACGTCTCTAGATCAGTCAGAAAACGGCAAGGATTACGTTCCAGTGTGGTTGACCCACCGCTGATTTCAGCGCGAGCGGCTGGCATTCCAAGGCATCAACTGGCCGCTTCGCACTCAAGCCCGGCGACCACTTCGCTCTCAAGCCCGGCGGCCGCTTCGCACTCAAGCCCGGCTGCCGCTTCGCTCTCAAGTTCGTCTGTTTCAACGCTCTCAAGTTCGTCTGTTGCAACGCTCTCAAGTTCGCCGGTTGCAACGCTCTCAAGTTCGCCGGTTGCAACGCTCTCAAGTTCGCCGGTTGCAACGCTCTCAAGTTCGCCGGTTGCAACGCTCTCAAGTTCGCCGGTTGCAACGCTCTCAAGCGCCCTGGACGCGCTGGACAAGATGGCTGCTTTGCCAGTGCCCACGGGCAAGATGGCCGCCCCTGCAGTGCTCAAGGATGTGGGGGGCGTTCCAGCCATTGAGTCCGCTCCAGAACCCGCTTCAGCCAGTGAGTCTGCTCCTGAACACGCTCCAACCGGTGAACCATCGCCTCATCCTCGGAAGAGGAGGAGGAGGAGGAAGAGGAAGGCTCCTTCTATTCTTCCCCTTCTTACACCCAAGCTCCTCGCTCTGCCGGCGCCACCTGTGCTCCTTGCCCTGCCGGCGCCACCTGTGCTCTTTGCCCTGCCTGCGCCACCTGTGCTCCTTGCCCTGCCTGCGCCACCTGTGCTCCTTGCCCTGCCGGCGCCACCTGTGCTTCTTGCCTTGCTGGCGCCGCCCAAACGCCTTGCCCTGCCGGCGCCGCCCGATCTCCTTGCCCACAAACCCGCCACGGTCCCCGTTGAAATCCCCAAGAACTTTTTTGGGGGGGGCAGTATACCTAAGGGTGGGGAGCTTGTGGGTGGGGACCCTGCACGGCCGCGGTCATCAGCGGCCTCTGAACTGCTAGGGCTGCCTGTGGCTCCTGACCTGCCGTGGCTACCCAAGCCATTTGACCTGCCGTGGCTTCCTGTGGCACCTGACCCGCCGTGGCCGCCCGAGCCACCTGACCCACCTGACCTGCCGTGGCCTCCCGTGGCACCTGACCCGCCGTGGCCGCCCGAGCCACCTGACCTGCCGTGGCCTCCCGTGGCACCTGACCTGCCGTGGCCTCCCGTGGCACCTGACCTGCCGTGGCTGCTCAAGCCACCTGACCCTCCGTGGCTGCCCGTGGCTCCTGACCCGCCGTGGCTGCCCGTGGCACCTGACCCTCCGTGGCTGCCCGAGTTCCTGGACCTGCATTGGGGACCCTGTTCCTTTCTGCATGCAGGTCCCCAATGCACCCACCCCCCCTCCCTAGCTGTTCCTTTTACGCCGCGAGGACGCGCCTTCCGGGAGGGGGGCGTTATGTTATGATCACCGTCTGTTCCTGTCAGTTCCCGGACTACATTACCCATAATCCTCTCTGCCAATCACCTGCACTCACTCCACCAATCACTATCACTAATCACCACACCCAGCTGCAGTACATTAACAGGACTATAAAGGACTTTCACTCACACCACCTCACCGCGAGGTCTTGATTACCATTGTATCATTTCTGAGCGTTTCTATCCTGTCTGCCTGCTTGTTATCGTTCCTGCCTGTTTCTTGTTTTTGACCCGTTGCTGCCTGTCCTGATCTTTGCCTGTCCCTTGACTACGACTCTGCCTATTCCTCACTGCTCCTGTTTGTTCCTGTTTTGACCCTGCCTGTACGACCACTCTTACTTCTAATAAACGCTGCATTTGGATCCCTGCCTGTGAGTCCCCTTCGTTACACAGGTACTGTAAAAATCTTATACACATCACAAAGTTTTTCTCAAGAATGTATTCAATTAAAGTTTCAACAATTTCACATACATTAGTTTGGTCTTTTTTTGACACAGTGATTACACACAAATCAGTCACATATGTACACAAACACAATATGTCAGCAATTCTAATACAGCTCCCACATTCTAGTATTTTTCTAATTGTTGCACAAATTGGCTCACCTTTATTAATACACATATGCATTATATCAGTCCATTCATTAGACATGCCTCTTACACCAGACATTTGGTTCTTGAGGTTTGTTAAACGTTTGGGGTCTACATCACATCCATTTACAGCAACAGGCACATCAACACAGTCATTAATGATCTTATACAACAAGTTTGTCAACTCGCATCTAATACGGCGTTTAAGTAAACATTTTGCCAGCCCCATTGCACAACATGTATTCCCCATTTCAGTATCACAGTCAGACAACTTGTGCGGACCCCTTCCAGTTGTCCACGGCGTCATAGACAATCTGTTCGCTGCTGACATCCACAACTTTCTCTCTGACTTCACAAAGTTTTTCCACAATGTAAACTTCGTCACGCAGTTCGTGCAAAATAGTATCCACTGACCCCTGGATCCTTTGGGGATGAATTCTTAAACCACACCGGCTCAGTGCCTGAGCTATGATGTCTTTGAGTCCTGGTTTAATTAGATTATGAGTCAGCTCCTCAAAGTATGTGTCAAAGAAATAGGCATCAGGTTCAAACAAACAAGAATGTCTAATCTGACTCGGGTGCTGCACCTCACAACCCAAGCAAATCTGTTTTAGCTTTTTGTTGATGAGATGTTCCAGGAGGACCACAACAGTTGCTTTTATGATTCTGAACCCATCAGACCAAATAATTCCGTCTGTGTCGTCAACCCCACCATAGGCTGCAGCTCCAGCTACTGCTCCTGTGTTCCCGTACGGTGTTGTAAGGAAAGTCAGGTTGTGATAGCCCAGATCCATGCAAAATTTATCCAGCCAGCTGTTGTCATAAGTTTGTGGGTGGGACTCCTGCGATATAGCACTGTCATTAGACATTGTTATGTCATAACTTTGTGGGTGGGGTTCAAATGGCATAGCGTTATCGTCAGGCATCGCTGGTCCAGTCTCAGAGGTACTGGTGTAGCAGTAGTTAGATGCAGTTTCTTGAGACATGGTGAATGAATGTAGTGAGTGTACCAATCTTGCAGATGTTTTAATGTTTGTAGTAAGTCTGAACATCTTGTTAATACAGGTAAAAACATTGTCAAACAGACAAATATCTTTCCACTGAAACAAAAATTTCATGTCATAGCACACGTGATGCTCAGTCTCAGGGATAGGCCATACACGTTTGCAGAGTTTTGTCTTTTCGTTAGAGCAAAATATATAGACACAATCGTCTGGTAGCTTTTTACCATGATCACCGACCACGCGAAATCTCGTGTCAGGACTCACACCATCCCACTCTGCGATGTACAACGGTTCGTCGCCACAGTCATTCAGATCTCTCCAAATGTAGTTGAAAAAAATAAACCAGTCTTTCGCAGGGAAAATCAGACACGGCTCCTGTGATGTAAATTCATCTCCAACATCCACAGCGTAGAGTTTTACAACCCGCATCACTTTGTCAAACACATAGCGCCCGACGCGTCCACCAGACATTGAGAAATCACGTTTCACAAATTTCATATCTTCATGAAGAAACTTCGTCAAACTGACGCTTTGTCTCTTCTTTGGTGCAAAAGTCAACTTTTCACCCATTTCAACAGGGCCTCTTGTTGGTGAAATACACATCACTTTTCTTGTAGTTTTAGGGGTGCTTGGACTACCCATTGTAACAGATGACTTGCAGAATCTCCTCTGTGTTCAACAAATGTACCCCATACACCTTATTTAAATAACAGGACCAGGATCCACCAAAATGTCATAAAAATGCCAAAACTGGGCTGAGATACAACCTCCATAAATTTACCCATATATCTAACTATAAATCCAACTCACTCTATATCTCATTGACACTCTTGACCTGCCAATCAGGGGACAACAACCATAAATTCAACCATAAAAAACAGCTATTGACAACCACTGACCTGCCAATCAAGGCTCACAGCCCTCATAAAACATATTTGACATCCACTGTCCAGTCAGCTTGAGTGACAACACACAGAACATTTGGGACATAAATTTAGCCATAAATCAGGGTAATAAATCATTATTCGGACACAAGGTGTATGATACTCTACTTCTGCACACGCGTCAGAAGTGGTGAAAATGTATGTCTGATATGTGTTTCAGAATTAGGTGTGGCAAAATGTCTCGATAGTGCCACCTACAAAATTTCAATTAAGTGCCTTTCGCTCTACATAAAAGAAGTGTGAAATTCGGTAGACACATGTAACAGCCCAATACTTACAAAAAAGTCCCTGGGTGCAAAATCTGTAAACCCAACAGGAAGTGAGATATTTTGAGTTTTCTCTGCAAAATTTTTGCAGTTTTGACCATTTCCAGACATTGTACTTTAATGAACTCCACCTAGTGCTTTAATCAGATCAACATCATATTTGGTCAGTCTAATCCTAAGGCCTTAGCAATGTTAATTTGTGAAGGTCTTGAGTTTTCGCTGAAGGGCGTGTTCGTGGCTGTCATGTTTCGCCATGAAAGAGGAAGCTGTTGTAATTCAGACATACAGTGTCCGATCTGCCCCAAACTTCACATGTGTGATAAGAGTCCTGACTTGAAGACCTCTACATGACAATATTCAGTTAGTCATAGCGCCACCTGCTGGCAACAGGAAATAGCATGCTTTACACTGTAATTCACTCCCAGAAACACATTTAAAAATGCCATGAAGTACCAAAAATGCTAGTAACACTTTAAATCATGCAACACTTGGTCGAGTGCTAATGTATGCGATTAACGCCATGAAACAGGAAGTTGTTGTAACTAAAAAATACACATGTTTAATAATAACCCTGGTCTGAAGACATCTTCATGGCAACATTCAGTTATAGTCAAAGCACCACCTGTTGGCAGCAGGTAGTGTTGCACATCAAAATGACTTTGCCATATTTCTCCTATATTTACTTGCTCAAACGCATGTTGCCCACTGTTCACTGTTTTTCTAAGGCCTCCGGGTGGCGATGACCTTGGGTGTGAGGACCCTTTCATCGCTGCTTGCAGCTTTAATTTTGATCTAAAATTCAACATTGTAGGAACGTTGATTTGTAACATTCCAAGAACATGAAAATGTCCAGTTTCCTTAATGTTAGTAGAATGTTATTTAAAGGTTAGTATGATGTTCCTGAAACATTCTTTCAATCATTCAAACACCTGCTGTGAACAAACACTGAAAGAAAGAGAAATAAGAACACAAACTACAACTTTCTTCAGCCGCAGCCTTAGATGAACTGAAGATAAAAGACATTAAATCTCTGAAGATCTGATTAAACAACTCCACAAACAGCATTACCAGCTTCACTTATTACTATTCTGATTACTAAATTGATCAATTAGCATTTATTGAATTGAAAGCATTTATTGTCGTTGTATTTGTCTACAATGAAATTAAGAGCACTGCTCCTGACTGATGTTTAAAAACCTATAATGACAACTAAAGACAGACTCTAAACTAAACAGTACAATTTTATAGATATATATGACAAACGACAATCAAAAAAAGAAAAAGAAAAAATTCACATTGAGCAATCTGAGTAAAGTGATATGGTATTGCACACTGACCCACATGGCCCACATGCTGCAATGAATTATGGTCCTTATGTGGGCCGTTTCTGTTTGCCAGATCTGAGCCACAAGCAGGCCACAGCAATGCCACATGTCAGCCAAGAGCAAAGACCTTATTTGAGCCACAAAATCTGTGTATATTAAATATAGAGTCATCTGAGCCTTAATAAGCCTGATAACAAGCAGAATCTTCAGTTGAAATCTTCTGTCTGTTAAAATCTTCTAAGTGATTGCTGCAGGAACTCATGCTGTAGTATTGCAGGTTTGTAGTGTAAACACATCAATGAAACAACACAACTGTTAGATTCAAATAATATCAGGGGCCTGTTTCAGAAAGGAGGTTAAATGAAAACTCTGAGTATGTTAATCCTGAAATGAGGGAAACTGGGTTTTCCTGTTTCAGAATGGGAGGTATGTCAAACCTGAGAAAGCAGGGAAAGTCAAGCCCATTTCTGAAAGAGAGGTAACTTATACTCAGTTACCATGTGAACCTAATCTGGTCGGGAGCAGGTTTTCTTCAGTAAACCCAGAGTTTTGTTCGGTCTCCTCCCCCTTTTTAAAGTGCAAGTGATGTTTAAATAGTTCATTCATTCATTTATTCACGCTGCAAAAATGTTTTTCTTACTTAGTATTTTTTGTCCTATTTCAAGTACAAATATGTAAAAATTCTTAAATCAAGATGGATTTTTCTATATAAGAAAATTATATAAGATATTTAGTCTTGTTTCCTGGGGGGGGGGGGGGGGGTCTAAATTAAGTGCATTTTACTTAAAGCTGCAGTCTGCAACTTTTTTTGGTAAAAAATTATCCAAAATCAACTTTTGAACAAGTACATATCCAGCCAGTGTTCAAAACTATCTAATTATCTTATCTCGATTCACAACGGTAAGCTTGTAATAATGTTTTATAATAAGAGCGACATGGTGGATTTCCGCAGGAAATTTGAGAATGCAGCAGTTCGTCTGTGCGTCATTACGTCACGTCCGTAAACAAAGGAAGGAGTCCCGTTGAGTCAGTTATATGGTGAGGATGCTGCCGGTAGCGGATCATGTATAGCCTTTTCTCACAGCAGCTGAAATAATTAAACTTATCATTTTGATGGTGGATTGTAATCCAGAAAGGTCCAAATGACAATCATCAGTGACAACTGGAGATTCACCCGTAGACAAAAAGCAAAAGACTTTGGACTGTGGAGTGGATACAGAAATTGAAATCTACAGGTAACGCTAATACACACTAAATACACAGTCACTCAATGCTGATGTTGTTAACAATAACAATTTGAGAACAATATAACAGTAATAATAATTTGCATGGTTTAGCATGATCCGAGCAAAGCGATCATTAGATTTAATCATCATTGGCAGCGTGATTTATTGTAGGCTAATGCTTTTTTCCTCAGTTGGTCAAAACAAAAGTGGCAGACATGTTACTTACTTGTTCAGATGATATTTTCCAGTGAAAATTCTTATATTGGTCATACTTTCAAGACGTAGAATCTGTGATTCTGAAGTACAGTATCCACACCGGTGCGGTGACTGACAGCAAACATTAGATACATCCGCGCTGACGAGCTGTGCCGAAACACAACGCACGTACAGATAACTGTTCCGCATATGACTGCAATCGCATGTTTCAAACAGAGATGGCGACAAAGAGGAAAAACTGCGGACAGCAGCTTTAAGTAAAATTATCAATATCTGCCAGTGTTAATAAAAATAATCTCAATGCAAACAGAAGACGAGATTATTTTGAGTGTCTATTACTAAGTGCAAATTTACAGTAGCTCCGCCCACTAACATCACACAAGGTTAAAAACAACAGATGTGTTTAATGGCTTCAGTGGTGTAGGCAGTAGTGTGTTGGTAGCTCACTTGTGAAGCGATTGACCAGGTTTTAATCCGCCTTCTGCCGAGCTCGCTCTTCTCCCTTTTCCCATCACATATCACATCAGAAAGGCAATTATTTTCAATAAAAATGTACAACAATACTAAGGTGCAAATAGTATCTGCCAGCATCTAATTACTATTTACACTTATTGCAAAGAACTACTACTTTTAGCCTACATTATAAATAGAACAACATAATTTGCAAAATAAAAAAAAAATTTTTTTTGCTTATGGGATACCATAAAAATGAATATTAGTTCAATAACTTTCCGTTCTGCCAGTTTTCACCTCTGATATTATAACAGTGATAAGAATTAAACTTGCATTGACTCAGAAGTATGTGGACGTCCTTTTGTCACGTGCTGTTGCCATGGTGAAAACTGAGTGAGTGAAAACTCAGAGTTTCCCATTTCAGGGTAAGTTAACTCAGAGTTCAAGTTTTAACTCAAAGTTGGTTGATCCTCCTTATTGAAACGGGGCCCAGACCATTTCATGATGACTACAAAACAATCTACAAACAACCATCATCACCTTATGTCATTTTACTTTAGCTTCCTTTGCTACTGCAAATATGTTTCATAAACACACTGTCACAACACCAGCCAAAAAAGACAAATGTGTGATAAGAGTGAAGAGCCCAACTAATGGAAACACTGATCCCTATCATGGTGACTTCAAATGAAACACATTCGAGTTAAACCATTGTTAATTCTCAATAACAACTTTAGATGTCTAAAGCCTGGGATACACTGCACGATTTTTGGATGTCCCAGATGAAAGATTGCCACCGTGAAACAATCGTGGTGATTTCTGTGATCGTGGCTCTTAATCGGTGGTCCTATGTCGAACAGTGAGAGAGGTTCAAAGACGGCCGTTTTCCGGTCTTGCGACCAAAGATAGCCTACAATCATTTTCTGACAGTATCAGAAACTCAGCATGATCATCGCACATTGTGTTTACTGCTACGACCTACGTCTACTGACCACCCATTAAAAATTCAACATGAAATCAACGCAACATGGCACTAAAACTTAAACTTACCTCAAGCTCTTTTCCCTTCTTCTTTCGCCACTTCGGTTTTTTTTTTCAGCACACAAAAACTACAACTGCTAAAGTGTGATTCAGCACGGTCTTTTTGTTTACCACTATTGCATGTTTTATTCTTCTATAGAAACTTGCATCGTAGCCTACGAGTCAATAGGTGTCATCAATGTACAGTCTACATGCATGTCGTACCCAAGTTTAGTAGATCCATGTCACACAGTGTGATAAAGTAATGATCTGATAGGATTGCTAAAGTCGTGCAGTGTATCCTGGGCTTAACATAAATAAAGTCAGTCTGGTTAGTAATAAGTGAAGCTGTAATGCTGTTTGTGGAGTTGTTTGATCATCCTCTGTTGAGATCTTGAGAGATTTAATGTCTTTCATCTTGTAGGGCCTCGCTCGACAGAACTTACCAATGACTTTATCAATGAACAACATGATTGAACAAAGCTTCATTTGGTCCAAAAGATCCATTTCCTGACAGGAAACACCTAGCCTTAACAGAAGTGATGACGTGACTTCTTTTAACAAAGGACTCTGTCTAAAGGACTTCTTTGCTCATCAGCAATAAACTAATCAGAACCCATCACGTGGATCTGATCACATTAAATCTATTGATTCTCTCACAAAACCCTCTTGTATTATCGGACAGAACAGGAAAACACCCATCAATGGATTTAAAGACGAATCTGTCCTATCAATACCTCCCTTGTGTGAGCAATCCATCCTGACCCGGTCACTCGTGACTCCGGTCAAAGTGTAAACTATGCTTAAGGACTCAATCTTGAATCTCAAAAAGGGACAATTGTTTATCTGTTAAAATATTAACTATATCTAGAATAACACATGATATGATGGGATTACTAATATGTTGGAGTCAATGCATTATATGTTTGTATTCCCGTATGCATTTTCTTTCTCTTGTAATCATTGTTTTTAATTAGGTCAGTCTAGTAATATGTGTGTAAGAAGTGTGTCGTGTTTGAGCTCTAAATGCAGAATTTATAATTCTCTGTAATTATGTGTGAATGAAACATTGAAATTCAGTATCAGGAAAATATTAAGAAACTTTATAAAGTTGTTAATAAAACAGGAGAATGTTCTGCAGATATCACGCGATGTGATCAATAGACAATAGACGAGGCGTGTCTAATCTCCGTAGCAACGTCTCATTGGAGGATCGCATCTGAAGGATGGAGCCAAAATTGCTCCTTTAAAACTATACTGTCCGAACAAGAAATCGTCAGAAAGCGCTCGAAATCGGTCAGAAATCGGTCAGAAGCACAGTCGTTGAAGCCCGGTAGGCGAAGCACCGCTACTTTGACCACGGCAGGAAAGTCGCATGGGTCATTGAGAACTGATTGACCGGGGCTGATTTTCCATCAAACAGTCGCCGACTTCAACCACGAGCCGCACCGCTGATAATCCAACGGCCGTCACATCCAGACTCCAAAACACTTCGTGAAATATCTGACCAAAGTCTCCCAAGAAGAGAGCCGCTCAAGCCAGACGCTCAGAACAGTTGCACCAGCCAGCAACATCCTTCAAAGCTTCCGCGCAACCCACAGGGCTTTCCCGAGAAGACGTCGCCTGAAAGACAGCCAATCCAGAACGGGATTCCGCTGTACACGAGTCACGGAACACCCGATTACCTCAGCTGTCAGAGCAAACGCAGGTACAAGCAAACTTCTCTCTCTTGCTGGAAACTGGTGAAACTCCTTTAAACCTAAAGAATCAAGCCAAAGCTCTGCTTTTGTGATTTTCCTCAGGGTATGAGTTAAGTTAGCACTGAACTTGGGACTTTTCATAACTCATATCAACTCCGCGAATGTGTGTGCATGTATGTATGTGTGTGTGTTTAGCCTTAGTTTCCTGTAATCATTAGAAGTAGTCAATAAATCTCGTTTTGATTTTCACATATACGAGTTTCTTGTGCTGTGTGTCAAATTACTGCCTTAAACTTAAAAGATCAAGTTACCTCTTGCTTATAATATAATAATTACAATAATAACAATAATCATAATAAAATATTGTTACTGTTGGCCGCAGAATAATATTTTATCCAGAATTGGTAAAATACTCTAACCTCAATTTTCGCTGGACGAATAATTGATGACGTGTTAAATATCAATTCTGAATCATTTACAGTGAATCATTTACAGTTGATTCAATTCTTATTCCCTGTAACAATTAAATTAAGCTAATAAATAGGCAAAGTCCTTACAATCTTCAGTTGATTTCATCTAAGGCTGTGACTGAAGTCAGTTGTAGTTCTTGTGTTTCTGCTCGTCTCTTTTTCTGTTCTCTTCTTTCCTTCAGTGATTCTGCTTGTTAACAGCTTATTAAGGCTCAGATGACTCTAATATTTAATGTACACAGATTTTGTGGCTCAGATAAGGTCCAGTTTAGGTTTATTTCTTTATTTCTGCTCTTGGCTGACATGTGGCATTGCTGTGGTTTGCTTGTGGCTCAGATCTGGCAAACAGAAACGGCCCACACAAGGACCGTAATTCATTGCAGCATGTGGGCCAGATCATCATGCCACATGTGCCAGATGTGGGCCAGATCTGGGCCGACATAATGTTGCTATCTGGGAAGTTACCATATATTTCACATGAACATCCCATTTAGTGCATTTATTTAAAGTCCTGATAATTAAAGTGTTCAGGTGGTGATATTGCACATTGACATACGGCATATTTTATAAAACAGCAGTATACAGAAGAAGAGATTAGAATAAAATAAATAGATGTAACTGAATAACGTGACTGGAATAGTATTTTAACACAGACCTTTGCCTGCATTAGTGCATTTTTGAGTTTAAAGTCCGGATTTCAACTGGAAAGAAACTGTCCTTTAATCTTGTGGTCCTTGTTCTTAAAGATATCTTTCTGAGGGCAGAAGATTAAACAGGTGGTGCTCTGGGTGTGATGTATCCTTGATGATGATATTGGCCTTTGAAGGATAGTGGGAGCAGGCGATGCTTTCCAGGGAGAGTAGTGAGCAGCCAGTGATTTTTTAGGCTGTATTAATTATCCTTTGGAGAGCTGCCTTGTCTGCTGCAGTGGAATTGATGCATAAACAGTATTAAATGATTTCGGGACAAAGAAAATCTGCCTGAACAAGAATAATTTCACATCAGAAATCACTGATCACAGATCAGGCATTAGAATAAACGCTGTTGATGATTGTGGCGTTGCTGTTGAATCCATATCGTAAAAGTCTGTTTGCAAAGCCTGCGTCGATATTGTGACTGAATTACCAAATAATTCACAGTGAAATGTAAAAATAAACAATCCATTTTTCTCTGACATCGGGATCTAATGGGCAGCTTATGCAAAGATGATGTTTTTCCACAGCCAGGAACAGCACAACATCTGTGTGGCTTCACAGTCTTGTTATTATCACAATCTTATCATAAACAACTGCCTACTTTAGATCCGCTGCTGCTCATTGGCTGAACACATGTGGGCGGGGCCAATGATGCAATTATGTAAAAGAAGGTGTTGTTGATTTGCTCCAGAGGCAGTCGTATGCAAATGATTGTGCCCCTGTGACGTCACATGCCACCTCAGATTCAAACAAATTTACAGCTTGATTATATAAATGCTTTTTTATTGATGATGAGGATGTTTTAAGTTATGGATCTTGCAGGGTGTATTAATGATACAAAGAGCTCTTATATGCCAAAAGATCTAGGAAAATTTGATTTCTCATGTCATTAATATGTTTTAAAGATGCTCTGAAACAATATGCACTTATGTCCCCCCCCTTTTTGTGTTTTGAAAAAGAAAGTCATTCAGCTTTAGAACAAAAAATAAATAATGATAAAAATATTTTTTTGAACTCTCACTTTGCTGACAATGAATCAGTTGTTGTTGTTGTTGTTGTGTCAGACCTGCAGGTGGAGACACAGCAGAGAGTGAAAGAGGGAGATTCAGTCACTCTGACATGTAAAAGCAGCTGCTCTCTGACTGAACAAACAACATTCATCTGGTTCAGAAACACACTGAGATTCACTGAAGGAATTGAGAAAGAGAATCAGCTTCATCTGCAGTCAGTCAGTCGATCTGATGCTGGAAACTACAGATGTGCTGTAAGAGGACATGATCATCTGATCTCTCCTGCTGTTTATCTTAAAGTTGAATGTGAGTACAAACTGATTCATTAATATTAGTCAAATATTTCACACTTGAAATTTCCAAATTTAATTTGTAAGGTACAAGGTTCAATTTGTAAGGTACAAAAATCTTTGGTGTGTGTTGAAAAAAATACAGAAGAAAATGAAAGATTTCTGCTTTAATTATTTTCCTCATTTCTGTGTTTCAGGGGTTGAAGGTCTGCAGGATTGGGGAGTGAATTACAGCCCTTCATATGTTTGTGCATTAAAGGGATCAACAGTGAAAATATCCTGTACTTTAACAAATCCTCAGAGTTATAAACTCGTAAAAGCTTTCTGGACCAAACCTGTTGGAGAATCACCTGATCTGTGTTCAGATCCAGAGAAGAGAGGAAGAGTTCAGTGTCACAGTGAAGATAAAAACACTCACAGCATCACTTTGACGAATGTAAGAGAAGCTGATAAACACGTCTACTACTGCAGATTTACAGGTTATTATCAGAATAAAAGATGGACAGTGATTCCTGGAGCTCGTCTTGATGTCACAGGTAAAACCAGTGAACTCTTGGCTTTATGCATTTTTTATATAGAGTAGTGCATAAGTGAAGTTCCTAAATGTAATTTCGGGAGGAGTGAATCCATCTAATCTTTTTAAATGAACTGCCGGAGCATAAGCAGCGGTTCACCTTGCTCCGGCATCAGCTGTTTTTCATCTCTCTTCCCCCCATCTCCACCAACATAATTCAGCCATCTTGCTACAGACTCATTTTCCAAGCATTAGAAATCCCACTGGAGGATTTATTTAAGCTCGAGTTGAAGCTCCACTGCAGACAGCAAACAAAATACAGTAAATGACGGGAAAATACAGGGAGAGACAGGAATGAAATGAGGACATGGTCCAGGGCACAACAGCTCTTTAACGAGTTTGTTTGCCCATATAATCTTTGGGGTATTAGGTTAGCTAATTTGGCTTTCTGTCCACTGAGGAGAGGCTCGATGAAGCAGCTTCAACTCGAGCTCTGATACACCCCCCAAAAAGTGCTGAATAAATTTGGGACAGCAAGTTGAATTTAGCATGGTCGAAAATATAGTAATATACAGGATACCCAGATGCTTAATACTTGTTACCCCCCAAAAGGAGTGAAAGATTGAAGCGGTATGAAAAATAGAGGTGAGAGGTGTCGAGTGGCACTAGTGTTTCCTGTGCTGAACAGCTGAGACTGAAGAGAGGTAAGCAGCTGCTTATAAACTCTGGCTGTTGACTGGAAGATCCCTAAATTACGTTCAGGAACTTCACTTATATCAGAGAAGTTTGTCAGAAGTGATGAAACTGACAACATAAAGCATTATATTTTGTAGCTGTTTCTGTTTAATGTTTTGATATTATCATTTTAATATTATCACATGATTCTGATGTTGTGATGATGACAGTCAATGAGATGTTGTTGTTGTTGTTGTTGTGTCAGACCTGCAGGTGGAGACACAGCAGAGAGTGAAAGAGGGAGATTCAGTCACTCTGACATGTAAAAGCAGCTGCTCTCTGACTGAACAAACAACATTCATCTGGTTCAGAAACACACAGAGATTCACTGAAGGAATTGAGAAAGAGAATCAGCTTCATCTGCAGTCAGTCAGTCGTTCTGATGAAGGAAACTACAGATGTGGTGCTGTAAGAGGACATGATCATCTGATCTCTCCTGCTGTTTATCTAAAAGTAGATTGTGAGTACAAACTGATTCATTAATATTAGTGAAATATTTCACAGATTATTCAGAATTTAGTTCAGATTTGTTTGATCATTTCAGGCCCAATCATACAGACTGCATGACATTTTTGTTTATTAGACATGATTTATTCTTATTAATTTATTAATGCGCAAAATTAATTGAAAGCATGAATCAGTGTTTAGTGATCTTTTTCATTAGGGTTGATAAATCTGTAAATATAAAATTGTTTTATTGACTTTGCACCAGTTCAGATGTAGATTTGCACCTTTTTAATCAAAATAGTGATGATCAAAATAGATTTCTACACAGATCGACTTCAGTAATTTAATAATGATAATGGAATTAATGGCATAAATAAAATAATGATTTTATTTTCTGTTTTACATGTATTTCATGTAGATCCTCCAAAGAGCGTGTCAGTGTCCATCAGTCCGTCTGGTGAAATAGTGTCAGGAGATTCAGTGACTCTGAACTGCAGCAGTGATTCAAACCCTCCTGCTCTGAACTTCAGCTGGTTTAAGGAGAATGAAACCTCAGCTGTTGGATCTGGACAGAGTTTCAGCATCTCCAGCTTTAGCTCCAGTTTCAGTGGACGCTTCTACTGTGAGGCTCAGAATAAATATGGATCTCAGAGATCAGCGTCTGTTTCTCTCACTGTTAAAGGTATTTTCTATAAACAGACACTCTTTCAGGTTCATCTGTCTCACGTGTGAAATGATCTTCATGATCTTCTTGTTTCAGGGGTTCAGAGAGCTGATCTGCACACAGTTTCTGGGATCGTGGCGGGATGTGGAGGATTGATCTTCATCATCATCATCATCATCATCATTGTGTTCATAAAGTGAGTGAAGTTTATCTGCTCACTAAATCTATTCACTAAGAAATCTACAAAAATCAATCTCACATCTAAAGTAAATGGACTCTATTTCAATCATTTTCTTTTTTAATATATTTTAATACATTTTCAATAGTTTTCTGTCTGTTTTCAGGAGGAAGAAGAGGAGAGAAGGTGGAGCTGAAGACGGGAATCAAAAGCAGGCGAGTCGACAAACACACTCCTCCATCTACAACTGAAATACAGTGTGATTGTATTGTTGTATTGAACTATGAATACAATAGTGTACATGAAGCAATATCAGTGTAGAAATCTCTCTCTATAGACGGCTGACGCGAGTGACGATACATACGCAGCTCTGGATCCAGCGTCCAGAACATCTGCTGACATTTACAGCACAATCACAGTCAGTAAATGTCTGCAACACTTTTTACAGTCAGATTCAGCAGATCCACACATAAACAGGCTGTTTGTTGATCTGTCTCTCACAGTCTGTTCAGAGCTCCTGATGACACCTACACGGCTCTTGAGCTTCAGTCCAGATCTTCTGAACATGAGACTCTAGAGGCATCTTTACACAGAAAAAGCAGCACAGAAACCAACTCTGAAGCGGCATAAAATCACAAAAATGTGCATTTACACAGACTGTTTAATGCTCCTCTGAAGCGGCATAAATGCATTTACACAGGAATTAAAATCGCGGGAAACAATGGTTTGAACATAAGTATTTCAAAACTAACAGTTTTAACAAAATTAATTTAAAAATAATTAAATAATAAACCATGAAATATAACTCGAAATAAAAAAATACGAAAATTTAAAGTAGTAAACTGCATGCTATATCTCACGCTTTGTTGTTTTTCATAATAAAAATTGTTACAGTTGGAACGATGCAACAAGAAATTATTCATTATTACACCGGGTAGTTCACAACAGGATTAAAAGAGGTCGAACATTTATTTTTTTTATTATTTTTTTTTTCAAAGAGACAGAAACAACAAATGATGCTAGCATTTGCTTATATCAGGCAGCAGCAGATCACCAGACCGTCGTGTGTGGGTGAAATATCGTCCTCAAGGAGATGATTTTTGGAATATAATATAACAGTACACAATCAAAGTGACGCCGATTGTGTTAAGCATTTAACGTTACCTTATTTGAGAGAAATGTAGCAGCGCATTGATCTGACAGTCTCTTCATAGGAAGATTACAAACGCTGAAAGCCAACTGATGACACACGACGATTCTCTGCTGTTATTTTAGTGGTTTGCTTCACGATGTGAGTACAGGACTCTTTTACTTCAATGCCCCTTGTTGGAAGACATTATTTTTATTATTTGCCCTAAGTTATATGTTTCGTCTCCTGGGTAGGGTTGCACCAGCCGTTCGTAAGTTCTTTCTTAAAATTGAACGTAAAGTCCACACTAGTGGCTTAGTAACTACTAGCTAGTTTGTAACTAACTCTGTACTTTATTCGGTTGCACCATTTGTTCTTAAGGCAGAACGTAGCTAGTAGCTCGTAAGGTCTCCGTAAAGTAATGCGTAGTCGCATAATATGACGTTTACCTTCAGTTATCCTTCAAATACAGGAGCAGAAGTTGTTGAAATTCCGTGAATTTCAGTTTATCCTTCATTCTGACTTATTTTGCCTCACGTAGCAAACAGTAAAAATAAGTTCCCATTAAATATAATAGCCTACTACTTAATCATAAATGTTTTTATATGTAAATAACATTCAGAAACTGTATTTGAAACGAAATTAATAAGGATCAATAAATAAATACTGAAACAACAACAAAAACATAAGAAATTACATTTATTGATTATGACTGATTTTATTTGACATGCACAACACGGAGTGATAGGACCGATGCACACAGCGGTGCGCTGTTTAACGGGTTCGTGTTGAAGAGTGTCTAACAAAGTAATCTTTTCACATGATGTTCTCTCTCTTAAAATTTAAGAGAGTGTAAATGTCAGCAGCATCATATATGTGTAAAGAATGAAGTCTGTCAGGTAAAACAAGAGCAGTTCAGTCAGTCTGCTATTTTATTCCAACCGTTACTCTTGATAGGAGGCTTCCGTAAATATTTAGTGTATACGTAGAGTTACGCTTCAACTAAGTTTAATGGTGCAACACAAAAATATTTAGTAGTGCGTAAATTGTAACTTAGTGCCCATTTACGTCAAAACTAGTCTACGTTGTAACTTGCGCACAGCTGGTGCAACTGGCCCCTGCTTCTTGAATCTCGCGCCGCCTGAGCTGACTGGAATGCTTTTGGTTGTCATGGCAATGACGTGGTTTAGAGCGGCTATATTTCGCGTTCATTTAACGTTACACTGAACCAGAACAGTATCAGACTCGCCTTTGATACTAGGGGCTGAGGTGGGTCAGACCCGGCGTATTTTAGGTCTTCTTTAACACGGCATTGCGTCTTTACACTAAATTCTGAACAGGTACAGACCCGCTTCAGAACAGCCATAAATCGGCTGTGTAAAGATGCCTTAGCAGTGACCTCAGCAGATCCACATTAAACTCTCCTCACTGTATTACTGCTAATATGAAACAACTGAAGCTCCTCAGAAACTGCCCATCATTATCAGCTCATGAACATCATTTCATCATCAATAACATTCTGATTTATTAAACTGTGTATATTGTAATTGAGCTTATATGAGTTTGCAAAATACATTTTTTTTTCTATTAGTCTTGTAAATCTATATTTTAGCCTGCATGTCACGTTTTATGTTTGTGCTTCATAAGCAAATGCATTTTAGAAGAAAACTTGTGCAATTCAAATATTGATATCATACTTTAGTTTCTGCTTCACTTGAGTATTAAAATTGAATTTATGTATGTTAATTTCACAGTTAAGCAGTATTTTCATGTTAAACTCAGTTCAATCTGAATCTGATTGTATTAAAGTCTCAGTTTCTCTGTCATGTCTGATGCTCTGTTGATTGGATTTTATTCTACTGTATCTTTACTGGAGGAACTTAATTATTTTTGTAGCGTTTAAAAGACCGAGATCTCAAATAAACATTTCTCTCATAGCTGCCGTGTATTTTAATATTATAACTGATATTTCATTTGTGACATCTAGAGTCATGCTAATAAACGCAGCCAACAGGTTTATAAAGTAATAAAAGGCCAGAAATAAAGTGATGAACTAGAATACTCAGTTTGGACTAAATCTAAATACTCAAACACAGTGAACCAGAACAGTTAATAATTAATATTAATTATATAGTTACATCAGCAGAGACAAGCGATTATCACAGGAAGAGAGAGTTAAAGATTATGAGATCAAATAATATACATGCATGAATCTTGCACAGTAAAACCAGTACCATGGATCAAGAAAATTAACCAGTTTCGATTAAATCCCAACTTCAAACCCGTTTCTCTCCCTATGATAATGTGGTGCAGTTACATGTATCTTCCTCTAGATGGCGCTCAGGTCGGTGAGGCTGTAGAGGTGTGCAGTCACGCGCTGTCCGAGGTGCTGATCATTCACTCTTCAACTGCTGGAAAGATCTTCTGTTACATAAAAAGAGGGACACAAACATGTCGGACTCTTGTCAGAGTTCTTAAGTTCCCTCGGACTATTAAAAGCAGAGTAAGTGGAGTTGAGTTGGTGAAGACGCCGGAAGTATCTTCACACAAGTTTAGGTATCCTCCAGTTTTGACTGACAGAATAAGATTAATAAGCTTATTTCGTTCAAAACAATGTAAAATGGCATTATCAGGCTTTGAGCTTCAATTTACAGACTTTACACCTTCTGTGAGTCTTCTTACCAATGTATCTATCATCATGTGCATTGGTATCTTGATCTCTGTAGCCAAACATGTTTGCCTGAGTTTGACTGTTTATATGCCATATCTAGAGTGATTTATATGAGGGTGTTTAGTTGATTTTTTTACTGAAGAACTTTAATAGAAACAGTTTTTCATAAATGCTCAACACTTGACTTGTTGCATGACAACTTTTACGAAAGCAGCAACACAAACGGAAAGAGAAAGAGGAAGGAGAAGTGTTAAATGTTCTCCACATCTGTAGCTTCAGCAGGATTTCAGTGTTCTATTGTGTTCTCTGTGTTCGAACGAATGCATCAGAACGCGTTTGTGTTTTTATTTGATCTTGACACGCGTCTGAAAAACAGTTGTGTTCATGTGTTCATCTAACGCACGTGTACACTAGAGTCATGTGACTGGAGGAGGAGCATTTACTCCCAAACTGAGGAGATGAAGAGAGACAGGAAGTCAAACAAACTTTGAAACAAATTACTCACGGTTCAGCCTGATCAGTTCTCTTTCATTTTATCTTATTTGAGTCCTGCAGGTTCCTTAAACCTTATTAGAAATGATTGAGTTATTGCTCTGATTATAAACATGTTAAATATCCACAATATCATATGTTGCTGTTGTTTTAGTTTGTATTCGGATGTTTACAGTAAATGTAAAGAATAACTGAAGAGTAAAGAAGTGTTTGTAATGAACAAAAACTATATAAAGACAATCAAAGCAAACAGTGAAACAAGATCTGAAGACTCCATTAAAACACATCTTACTTCTGAAGTGCATTTGTCATGTAGAGAAAAACACTGAAATAAAAACACAAAACACTGTTTGATTATTGTGATGAATATGCATTTTAAAATCTGTATTTGCCTGTTTTATATTTTCCAGGGATTTGCAGTCAGGAATGGGAGATTCAGTACTTGAGTATGATGAAATGTGTCCTAAAGGGTTCAACAACACGTTTATCAGGCATTTATAAACACCCAGATCATCTCACTGTGACAGAGATATATTGGACTGTAAACCCAAGTCCAGGAAAGGTCATCAATCTGTTGAATCTTCCAGATTACAGAGACAGAGTTCAGTACTTCCCCAATAAAGATCGAACATTCGTTCTCACTCTCAGTAATGTGAGACATGAGGATGAAGGAATGTACTGCCTCAGATTCATAACAAAAGTAAAAGAACAAAGTTATCTTGGTTATCCTGGGATTGAGCTCAGAGTCACAGGTACAGTCAAACTAATATTGCTCTGACAGATTTGACTCTGTTCTTTCATATAAATATTAAATCTGTTTGTCTGTGATTTCAGAGCTCAGAGTGGAGATTCCTGAAGAGGTCGTTGAGAAAGATTCACCTGTTTTATTCTGTAACACCACCTGTATCCTCTCAGGAACAGACTTTATCTGGTATAGAAACGGCAAGCGTTTATCAGAACGGAGCGGCACGAATCAGCTGTTGCTGCAGTCGGTCAGCAGTGATGATACAGGAAACTACAGCTGTGAGCTGTATCATTTGCAGGTATTGATTTGTGGCGTTGGCTCTTATGCTGGTGTCTTTATCAGTCGTGTGAATGATGTTTGTCTTCACTCAGGTGGACGGACCGCAGGTCTCTATGCAGCTGCTGGAATCGGGGCTGCGCTCATCTGCATCTGCATTATTGTTGTAGTAATAAAGATCATAAGGTGCGAGAAAACTGCTGTGGAACATACATATTTAACTTATATAAATCACAAGTCATATTAATCTGTGTCTGTACCGTCATGAAGATCACAGTCAGTTTGTGTTCATGTTCATTTCTTCTTCTCTCTCAGGAATCGAGTGACTCCATCAGAAGAGCAAAAGCACAGAGGATCACAACAACATCAAACAGTCTGACAATCTTCTCCTGCTTCTTCTCATTTGTGTCCTGTCAGTTATGAAGGCAGAATTCATTCTCTCATCATTGTGTCGTCAGGTCGAGTCTCCTGAGGACACCTACATGACCCTTGACCCCAAGTCCAGATGTTCTGAATACGACACACTGGATGTGAGTTCTTCTGCTGTTGTTGTGAAGGTGTTACATGAGATCTTATTTCTGATGCATATGTTCACTTCTTCTCTAGAATATGAAGAGATCATGTGACACAGACGAGCCTGAAGATTAGGATTCTACATATTATAACATGGACAAATGATTATTATATCTTATATTAATTTCATTTGACAGTTCATTTCACATTCATTTATAATGTTGTGCTGCTAAAAGTGAGAGAACATCTCAAGAGTCAAATACATCAATCTAGTGGATGTTCATGTTGACGCAGCATTGCATATAAATCGCAATTTGCAACTAACTCAAGCACAACGGTCAAACGATTGTGTAGCGCATGTTTAGAAAAGCAGAAGAAAAGCAGCACAGTTTAATGCAAAAACACGTTCTGTGTGAATTTTCCTTGCTATTATTGCCTTCAGCTTGTTTACGACAGACGACTGTTATATTCACTTTCCATTTATTTCTCTGCTTTAATGATATGCATTGTGAAAAAAGTGCTATACAAATAAAAATGAATTGAAACGACATTGTGTTGTATCGCTGTTTGCTTTATTTCAGTCAGTGTGAATTATACAGTGAATCTTTAGCTGTGATTATTTTAAAAAGTTATTTCTATCGGCCGTTTTCTGTGATAAATAGCAGCTATTTTGTTGATATTCTGTGCGACGCTGATCAAACAGAGAAATTTTTTTAAAGGGATATTTCACCCAAAAATGAAAATTCTGTCATCATTTACTTACCCTCAAGTTGTTCCAAGTCTGTATAATTGTCTTTGCAAAAAAGTCTGGCCAGCATACAGCATAGATAGAGGTTTCTTAATAGTGCAAAATATATATTTTTTTCTAAACATATCTCTCTAGTAAAATATGTTAAACAGTTCAATACCGCTTTTCTACAGTATCCATATACACCGGCAGCGAGTTCACGCACACCACAGTTGAACACAGACACGCCTCCTGTCACTCACTCAGCGCAGCAGCAGGACTGGAGACTCTCTTTCGGTCCGGTTGAAGGGTTTTTGTTGATATAACACCTGATATGACAACTTTAGCACGTGTCAGCTAAACATTCATTCAGTGTTGCCCATTAATGACCCTGTGCGCCGCCGCCGTTTCATAATGAACCGAAAATTTAAAACATAAATGGTCTCTACGTTGTATTTTGCCAACGAACTAAAATCGAGACCGTGATATAGCTTTGTGCCTTTATAAAACAGCAAAATACAGTGATTAAGTATATATACAGTCTGTTTGTGCTGCGTGTTTTAAAGAGAAGTGCACACTTTGCTCACACGATCAGCTGGCGATTTGGTGATCAAAATTAAAGCTCAAGGATTTATCTTAGACTTTGTGATATAAAGTCTTAGACTTTATATCACAACTAAAAATATGTTTGAACCCTTTTTAATGTCCAGGTACAAGTCAATGTTGTTTATTTGTTCAATTTGCACACTGTACATGGATTGAAGCTCTTAATTTTGAGCTTCCAAAGTGCACCAGATTGATGCATTTAACCTTAAAATGTACAAAATTTTCTTACGGGGGTGTATACCCCCCGACCCCCCTACAGGAGGTATTAGACAAAAGTTCTAATTTCGTACAGTATAAACAGCTTGTGAAAATTAAAATAATAAATGTTGCAAATATTATTTGTGTTATTTATATCACATTATATATATATTTTTTTATATTTGGCTAGTTATTTTGGTGAATTATTAAAACCAGACCAAAAATCCTAATAATAAAATTAAATCATAATATTTAATAATGTAAAATGTGATATAATACATATTGTAAAATGTGAAACCCACAACAATAAAAAAAAAAAAAAAAAAAAATCAAAAATGTACTGTCCCCATTTTTTAATTAATGGATAATAACAAATGAGATTTTGTGTTCAACAGAACAAAGAAAATTATACAGACTTTGAACAACTTGAGGGTGAGTAAATGATACAACTTTCATTTTTGGGTGAACTATCCCTTTAAGAGGACTGTTGCTATGGTCACGCGAACGCGCCTAAATAACTTTGTTGAGCTTAAAGGGACAGTTCACCCAAAAATGAAAATTGTCATCATTTACTCACCCTCAAGTTGTTCCAAACCTGTATGAATTTCTTTGTTCTGCTGAACACAAAGAAAGATATTTGGAAGAATGTCAGTATCCAAACAGATCTCGCTTCCCATTTACTATACTATAGTAGTCAAAGGGGGGCGAGATCTGTTTGGTCTTATAGCTGGTCTCTCAGTTTTGTCAGGCTGGTCTATAGGCTGATTTTAGAGGCGCTTTCAGAGACTAGTTAAGAAATATATTTCCTCATAGTCATTTCTGTCACTATGATAATGTGGTGCAGTTACATGTATCTTCCTCTAGAGGGCGCGTCAGGTCGGTGAGGCTGTAGAGGTGTGCAGTGACCCGCTGTCCGAGGTGCTGATCAAAAAAACTAAAAAATTAACAATAATTAAAAATAAACATTCATCAACAGTGACGCATGTGTGGAATATTCAGAGTTCTACTGCTGCACAATAAACAGGTTTGAGATTCTCAGTAGACCTATAAGAGTAAACAATAAAAACATCTGATTTTAAAAATAAAATTATTTATGATTTCAATAGTATATAAGATGAATGTCACTGCAACTTTGTCTTTCATCTCACAGTGTTTTTGCACCATCTTGTTCTGAAAGAGCTGGTGAAACTGGTCAAGAGCTTCCTCTTTTCGTTCAGCACATTGAGCTTCAGTTCACACGCCTCATGACATCAAACCCCAGAAACACCTTCTGTAAGAGCCCGTTTGTCTTTACACTGTGAGAGCATCTTGAACTCAATATAGTTAAACACATTCACTAAATTACAGTATAGCTACAGGATTACAGTCAATTATCAGTTATTAAATCATCAAATCTTTGACTCTGTTTATGTGAAATATCTGCTGATTTGTGTTGATGATGTTTAGATGAAGTCAAAGAGATGATGTTTCTCAAGAGGACATGTTACACATTTATCTTGCATCAGTATATACTAAAAAAGAAAAGAGGAAGTGTTTGTACAGAAGTATATTTTTTCCAGTGCATGTGAACCTCACATTGTCTGAGTTTCCACAGTATTTCAGTGAACTTCAGTTCAGCTCCTCTGTGACTGAATTAATGCATTAATACTGATTCAAAGAGGCTTGAGCGACTTCTGTAAGGCATTTGTCAGACATTTTCATCAGGGTTTGCTAAATTCATATTTTCAAAAAATTGTCTGTATACACACATTCACAAACACACACACACACACACACACACACACACACACACACACACACACACACACACACACACACACACACACACACACACACACATATGTGTCATGTGACTGGGAGTGTTTTGCACTCATTCAGAGGAAGTGAAGAGAGGCAGGATGTGTGAAAACAGTTAAACTACTGCATTCAGATCATAGAGTCATTTTTACACACAAACACTGCAGATGAAAGTAAGGTAGGACAGATATATTTTACAATGCAAAAACATGTTTTTCTATAGAGAGATGATTGAATATGATATATTAAGTGCTTGTTTCATATGTATCTCCTCATGCAAACAAAAGTTTGATATTTTTGTAATTGTAACAATCTTCCTCGTGTCTTCCAGAATGTTTCGTCTTTTCTCTCTGATTTCTCTGCTTGTGATTCCTGTTGAGTCTGAACATAATTCATATTTTCACACACACACTGAAGAAACCTCCATCTTTCAGCATGTTTTGTCTGTATTTCTGTATTTAATGACAGTTTAATGTCAAGAAAATGTAGAGTTCACAGTTCTGCTAAACTGATTCAGACACTTCAATATGAACATCTTTAACTGTTCTTTCTCAAAGCAAACATCTTTCTCATATTCTCTCACAAAGATTTAACAATAGTGAGCTCTACAGAGATAAAGCTTGTGTTTGACATCTGGAGACATTAACTCTCTTCTCCAGTTGTTCTTGTTTAGTTGAGATGAGGTCACACATCACCAGGAAGAGGAAGACCAACATTTTTAAACCACACTTTATACAGTGTGAAAACTGCAGGCGTTTGACGGCTTAAACTGATGATGATTTTGTCATTTGTGCATCGACACTGACACAATGACACTGCAGAGCGGTAAGAACATTTTTACCATTATTGTTTATGAGTTAAAATCATTCAGCAGGGCTACGACTGATATTTATCAAACTGTTTTAGGTGAATGTTGATTTGATGAAGTGATTTGAACTCCAGAAGCTCAATATCTGTTGTAGATTCATGTGTAAATATTGTGTGAAGCTCTTTAGACACACGAGGCCTGACATGAGAAACATCTTCAGTTCACGTCAAGCCTTCAATGAGCCGTGAATTATTCTGAAATCATCATGTGCTTTATCTCTCAAATAGAGTTTGTGATGTTGTATAGAGATGAGGCTCATAATGTGATAATCGTCAGTTTTCTGATTGCAGAAGTCACTATGGTGTCGTCTCTCATAAAGTCTCTTCCTCTGATCGTAGTGATCATGACTGCGGGTGAGTCTTCAGTTTCACTCACTATACAGATATTTGAACTAAAGATGATTGAGATCTTCACACTTACAAACTGACATCAGTGTTTTACTGTCAGCTGACATAAAAATAGTCAGAAGTGAAAAGTTATTTGTTTAAAACACCTGAAAGCCTCTTTATTTCTCATCTCTGTGTTTCAGGGGTTGATGGTCAGCAGGATTGGGGAGTGAATTACAGCCCTTCATATGTTTGTGCATTAAAGGGATCAACAGTGAAAATATCCTGTAGTTTAACAAATTCTCATGGTCATGTGATCAGAACATCCTTCTGGACCAAAACTGATGGAGAATCACCTGATCTATGTTCAGATCCAGAGGAGAGAGGAGGGATTCAGTGTTTGAGTGAAGATAAAGACACTCACAGCATCACTTTGACGGATGTAAGAGAATCTGATAAACACGTCTACTACTGCAGATTTACTACAAACATTGATGGTGGAAAATGGACGGGGATTCCTGGAGCTCAGCTTGACGTCACAGGTAAAACTAGTGAACTCTCAGAAATAGACCACAGAAACACAAACACACACATCAAACACTTTCTTATGTTACTGAATCTGACGAATGACCTTCTTTATTTGTTGGAACACAAAAGGAGATATTTTATAAAATGTCCTGATCGCTCTTGTTCATATAATTTAAGCTTTTTTAAAAAATTGCAGAATTGTCTTAAAATCATGTGACTTTTGACTGATATTCAAGTGTTGTGAAGATGTGCAATGGAGTTTAATCGAGAAACAAAGTAACAAACCACAATGTAATGTCGTATTTAGCACAAATCTTCACTTCGCTCAGGGTGAACTGCTGTTCTCAAACACCCTCATACATGAAACATCAACATTTGTACTCAATAATAAACTGCACTGGTTTCTTTCTCATCAAAGCTTGTCATTTATCTTCAGAATACTTGAATATATGCACAAGTTTCATACGAGTGTTTTGATGCTGTTATATTCTTTCTAAATCTTGAGGAAGGTCATCATTCACATCTCATTTTACTGTTTAACTGAACAAGTGACTTGTATTATCTTAGAGCCATATATTATTGTTATTTATTAGACTCTGAAATGCTGATTCTGATTGGTCAGTTGAAACATTGTCAGTTATAGAGGGTATGCTTTGATGTCACTTTCCCGCAGGAACATGCTCCCTCAGCTGGACTGAGTGGCAAAAAAGTTGCTGCATGACTGGATTTAATAGGGACAAACTGCGAAAACAGTTAACTGCGAAAACGCAAGTAAAACAAACAATTGCACTAAAGTTTTGGCTCGAAAGTGTTTCTTATAACGTCAAATAAACCTAATCCATGGATATTGACATGCAGCCAGGAATTGTGTTTCCTGACATTTATATGTGCCTGATTTCGACGCCGGGGAAACACATAAAGCAAATCTGCCTGGGAATATTTCATATAACCACAATATAGCAGTGGCGTGTGGTCCATATAAGTTGCAAATCCTCTGCATACCCAAGCTATTCGTGGACTCGGCAACTAATATTAACATTAAAAAATTATTATTAAATCCCTTGTTTGAGGTGTACCATAAAGCCTACAGGATTGGTAATGCATGTAACTGTCCATTATTTATTTGCCAAACGACAGTAATTTTCCTTAAATCTGCCAGTTACGGAGACTTCTGGGTAGTCAAAACTTGTTTAACCCCTTTGCGTTCAAAGATCGGCGACGGCCTCACGTGTGACATTGTTTACATTGATCGCTTGTTTACAATACATTTTATCAAGTAAAATGATCAAGTTGAGTGAAATTTATCAAGTTGTGTGAAAGATACAAGAATGCTGATTCAACCTGTACAAGCATTATACAATCAAGATAACTTTATAGTAGTTTTTTGTTATTCTGTATGACCGTGAACAATTTCCTAAGACAACAAAAGGGAGGGGGCGTCCTTACCTTTTTGTGTCGTGGAACTGTAATGTTTGGCAGTATAATGGTGACATCGACGTTTTTTCCATGGGAAGAGTCCAGTACGCGATTTCCATAGTGAATATTTGTCCAAAAGCATGCAAACTGGTATAAAAATCGATATAACTTCTATTGTTTACATCCTGAAAAGCACTATTCACGGGTGCGCTGTCATGTTTATTCGACGAACTGTCTACATTTAGCGCTTTATTCAATGAAATATAACTTATCACTGTATTTAGTAGAGTGTCTGTAAATGAATGAGAACAGCCCAGAAGATGTCCGATGAAAACTGGAACCATATACATGTATAAAAAAAAGTGGACAGGCGCTTTCAGTGACGTGTGATTACGCACAGGCAAACATAAGTGGGAAAAAAGTAAAAAGACAGCAATGGCAAACTATTGTGTTGTCATGTAATGTTAGCTTATGCAATAACGATTACGCCAGTGTGTTGATTTGCACAATCTCGCGTGTAATACATTGTTGTTTAGTGTGCGTAACAATTTGCTTCCAGGAAAAATAGCGCGCCCTGCTGGTGTGACGCAAATATAAGGGACGCACCTGCTGGCCACTAGCACTCGCACTGCTAGCATTCACCAGCCATGGATCAGCGTTGTGCACAGAAGTTGTTTTCTCCTGCTGCTGCATTGGAAGAACTTATGCGAAGCAGTGATGAAGAAAATGTGGAATACTCGGAGGAGAGTGCTGTATCTAGCGTCTTTATTGCAGTCTTGGTCATTAGCTGCTGGTGTAAATGTTCAATAAGGGTAACAATAGAGTGGGTATGATGGTAAATTGCTTTGTGTAAATGATCCTTTGCGTTTGAATAGAAAAATTGTAAACTGATGTAAATCTGCCATCAGGGCAACAACAGGGAGGTATGGCTATATGTTGCTTTATGTAAATGATCCTTGGAATTTGAATATAAAATGTATGATTGTGTAAATGTGCCATCAGGGCAACAACAGGTTGGATATGGCTGTATATTGCTGTATGTAAATGATCCTTGGATTGCAAAAAAAATATACCAGATATAGTATATAAATTGTGCTTTGTCATATTGGAATGATAAAATGTATGGAAATGATCAAATAGACTTTTAGACTTAAAGAATGACTAGGTACTTTGAGTAACTAGTGATGCATTTTATCACCACGTTGAGAGTAAAAAAGGACAATCTTCAAGAACTACTAGTGACCTGGATCATTATATTAAAGTGAAAAAGATGTTTTTCACTTTAAAATAATGGTCCTGATCACTAGTAGTTCCTGCACAGTGACTATGTAACACTTGAGTAATTAATGATGCATTTTATGACCACGTTGAGAGTAAAAAAAGACAATTGCTCACATCTCAGACACTTTAATGTTGTGATTAGTAATTAATTAGTAATTCTTTATCATTTGTCATAGTTACCTATTAGTTCTTAAAGATGTCATTATTATTCTCTAATTATTGATTAGGAACTATCTTAGTCCTAAATTTGATATTACTTACTGATTAATTAAGCTTGTTTCTATATTAGTTAATAGTAGTAGCTGAAGTGTTAATGTAGTACTACTCATTAGTCCGGCATTACTTCCTGCATAGTTACTTATTAAAGGCGGACCATTATTCTAAAGTGTTACCAACATGTTTCTCTGCCTGGAGTCTTTTCTGTGAATTGCAGTGATCCAGTTGCTTCTTTTTTTTGTAGCTTTCGGCAGTCTGTAAAAATATACCTCAGATTTTGTGTCAAATCTATTTGTTGTCACGGTTCATGGATTCATTGACTCGCCCTTGTGCGTTTGTTGTGTGTGTATGTGTGTGCGTGAGATAATTGTGTGGGTGTCGCCCATTACGGTCTGATTGTGTTCTGTTGTCAGCTGTGTCTTGTAAATGCGTGTTATTTAATGTTCGTGTCTACGTGTCGTGTTTGTCAGTTCATTGCAGGCTGTCCTGATGTCGTGCACTCCCTGTTTGTCTCTCCCCGGTTCTTGGATCTCTGGACTGTCGTCCTGTGCCTTGCTTTTTAGGCTGGATTATTCTTTGGTCTCTGATACCCGTTGCAGCCCTGCGCCATTCTGCACGCCACCTTCTCTGCTTCGTCTGTCCTTTGGAGTGAAGTTATTTTACAGCGTATTCTGTCAATAAATACTGTTATACTTGCACTTGGATCCTCTGTCTGTGTTTCGTTTCCTGACAGAACGAACTGACCAACATGGATCCAGCGAGGTCGACGGCTCTTCAGGAATACTTAAGCAAGAGCGCTCAACGGATGGATCATCAGGACGAGCAAGTGATGGCCACTGCCCGTGCCGTTCAGGCGTTGGTGGCGCAGGTGGCTGAGCTAACTACCCAGGTTCAACATCTGTCATCTCCCACTGCGCCAGCTCCACCGTCTGTTCCCCACCCATCCGCTAACATCAACAGTCAACAAGAGCCACGTATTCCTGCACCGGAGAGGTATGCTGGAGAACCAGATGCATGTAGAGCATTTTTAACGAAGTGCTCTATTTATTTCTCTTTGCAACCTAATACATTTTCTTCTGAGGAGTCTAAAGTAGCGTTGGTAATGACGCTACTGACGGGACGCGCGGCGTTGTGGGGAACAGCGGTGTGGGAGAATGATCATCCGTGCAGCTCCTCGTTCCCAGCCGTGTCTCAGGAGATGAGACGGGTGTTCGACCATTCGGTGGTGGGATGGGAGGCCGCTCTCAAGCTCGCGAACCTGCGACAAGGAGTTCGACCCGTCTCGGAATATGCCATCGAGTTCCGCACCCTGGCGGCAGAGTGCAAGTGGAATGAGGAGGCGCAGTGGGATATGTTCCTGCATGGGTTGGCCGACCGTGTTCAGCAGGAGATCTACGCGCTGGAGTTACCCACCAGTCTCAATGGACTTATCGAGCTCGCGTTACGAGTGGATGCCCGCTTACAAGAACGCGCGGAGCGCAGACGGCCGGTAGCGCGGTTCGAAGACCTGAAGGAGGCGGGAGCCAGCGGAGGTAACACGGTCGGTCCCCCGTTCGATCATGAACCCATGCAGGTGGGTAGAGCTCGGTTCTCCCGGGAGGAGAGGGAACACTGGAGAGAGAAGGGACTATGTTTGTACTGTGGTAAGGCGGGACATTTTCTGAGGGAATGTCCCGTAAAAGACCGAGCCTGACCGTAGGACAAAGGTTACTGTTGGGTGGTCTTTCCTTGGATAAATCCTTGTCTGCGACGCTCCTCCCAGTGAGACTGCAATGGGTATCGGGGCATCACATCTGCCAGGCTCTGGTTGACTCGTGGGCGGAGGGCAGTATCATGGACCACGATTTGGCCACTCGGCTGCACATAGCCATTCACCCCCTTAAACATGCCATATCTGTTCACGCCCTTAACGGACAGAAGTTACCCACCATCACACACGCCACAGTGTGGGTGGAGTACGCACACAACTCGTTACCAGTGTCGGCTACGGGCCTGTCGCCTTTTCAGTGTAGTCTAGGTTACCAGCCACCTATCTTTCCTAGTCTGGAATCCGAAGTCGCGGTCCCCTCTGCTCACGCCTTCGTCCAGAGGTGTCGTCACATGTGGAGAAGAGCCCGGGAGACTCTTCTTCAGGTGGGAGCGCGCACCAAGGCCGAGGCCGATCGTCACCGGCTGAAGCCTCCTGTATATGTTGTCGGTCAAAAAGTGTGGCTTTCTTCCAAGAACATTCCACTCCGCTCTGCATGTAATAAGTTGGCACCCAAATTTATTGGCCCGTTTACTGTCACCAAGATTCTTAGTCCGGTGACAGTCCGCCTCAAATTCCCTCCAGCGTACCAGAGAGTTCATCCCGTATTTCACGTATCTAAGATCAAGCCTGTTTTTCATTCTAACATTAATCCTCCGGTTTTTAAACACAGAGCTTATTTTTTGTGATTTTCCAAAAGTCTATGGGAAAAATGCATAGGCTTTCGATCGAGGGAACCCGTGCGGCGCTAACTTCCGGGTTGGCCTACAAAAACACGTCATCCCTGAGGTACTCTATGGAGACAGAGCACATTTAGGCCACGCCCACCAGGGGGAAAACAATCCAGCTGTCTCCATTGACTTTGTATTGCATGAAGCTGCCTGCTTGTCATTTCTGACTTATAACAAAAAACTGAACAATGTCTAAAAGATGCTGTGTGACAAAGTGTACAGCAAACAAGCTAAAAAACCCAGAACTATGTTTTTATAAGCTACTGAAGCATAAAAGCCAGCCTCTAAGGAGAAAAAAGTGGATACAGGCAATAAGAAGTGAAGCATCAGCAGAAAGAATGGGTAATTTTGGGATCCTGACACTCAGTATGCCTCATTAGTCACTGATAAGTCAAATATCCAAATGTCAGTTTTATATATTATATTTCCTGTCGCTGATTACGTTCCCCTCCAGTGGGTGTAGTTCAGTGTAATATGACATGTTACGCTCTGTCTCAATCGCCTGTGTCCACTTTTGTGTCCTTAAACGCTTGTTTTTTGGGTTGACACTTGTTTGCTGTACACTTTGTCACATAGCAGCTTTTAGACATTGTTCAGTTTTTTGTTATAAGTCAGAAATGACAAGCAGGCGGTTTCACACAATACAAAGTCAGTGGAGACGGTTGGATTGTTTTCAATATTTTGTGTCTAATTATTTACTTCTGTGTCAAGTATCTGTGTAATAAGTGGGATGATGTAGATCCAGCCGGCTGTTATCCCAGAATAATCCCTGACTGTCACACATCCTGATCACCCTGACGAAGTTTATTTTGCAAAAACAACTGGCTGTATGTTCGAGCAGGATGTTTTTTTCTTTCAATTTTCTCCTTTTGTGTTCTGAAAAAGAAAATTTTGCAGCTTAAGAAAAAAAACCATAAATAATGATAAAATGACTGATTTTACTTTGTGAACTCTCTAAGCTGACAGTGAATCAGATGTTGTTGTTGTTGTTGTGTCAGACCTGCAGGTGGAGACACAGCAGAGAGTGAAAGAGGGAGATTCAGTCACTCTGACATGTAAAAGCAGCTGCTCTCTGACTGAACAAACAACATTCATCTGGTTCAGAAACACACAGAGATTCACTGAAGGAATTGAGAAAGAGAATCAGCTTCATCTGTGGTCAGTCAGATATTGTGATGCTGGAAACTATCAGTGTGAAATAAGAGGAAATAATGATCATCTGATCTCTCCTGCTGTTTCTCTTAATGTTGAACGTGAGTACAAACTGATTCATTAATATTAATTAAATATTTGACACTATTTAATTGCGAGAGAGCACAAAAGCATTGAAATATATTTTTCCTCCCATCTCATTTTTTTCCCCATCACCATGTCCCTTTAGGTGCTCCGTAGAATACGTCATTTCCTTTCCGAACATAGTATTCGGCTTCAGGCACATCCATTCTAGACACCAACTGAAATCTCTGATAGTGTGTTATAAAAAGTGTAGAAGAAAATTAAAGATTTCTGTTTGTTGCTGAAATTCTCTTTAATTATTTTCCTAATTTCTGTGTTTCAGGGGTTTATGGTCTGCAGGATTGGGGAGTGAATTACAGCCTTTCATATGTTTGTGCATTAAAGGGATCAACAGTGAAAATATCCTGTACTTTAACATATCCTCATTATAAACTCATAAAAGCTTTCTGGAGCAAACCTGTTGGAGAATCACCTGATCTGTGTTCAGATCCAGAGAAGAGAGGAGGGATTCAGTGTTTGAGTGAAGATAAAAACACTTACAGCATCACTTTGACGAATTTAAGAGAAGCTGATAAACACGTCTACTACTGCAGATTTACAGATTATTATAATAATAGATTGACAGTGATTCCTGGATCTTGGCTTGATGTCACAGGTAAAGTGAACTCCAAGAAATAGAAACATTTTTATTATCTTTTGAATAAACTATCATCTGTGCCTCAGAAACATCAAGCTGTTTATTATAACTGCTGTCTGAAGTGCTTGAGTTTAGTGTTTTAATGTTATTATTTCAGTATTATCACATGATGCTGGGGGTATTCCAGAAAGCAAGTTTAACTTATCGTCACATAAACCCTGAACTCTCGTTCATTAACAAACCTTGATACACGAGGTCTGGAGTAAGTTCAGCAACCTGCACTGAAAAAATGTTTTCATTCATACAAATAAAAAATTAGATTAATGGTTCACATCTATATTTATAACTTGAGCCAATGGAAAATAAACTCATATTATTTCTTAAATGATCATTTTTGTTTTGATTAAATCTTTACCTTTTTGTTTAGATAAAAAATAGAATTTAAATTAATTGACTTTCTTCAACGAGAAAATTATACTTTGTTCCAGGTTTTATAAAATAGTTTTCATAGACATAGAAAATATTGTTTAGAGCAAGTTATTTATTTTTCATTGGCTCAAGTTATAAAATATAGATGTGAACCATTAACCTACATTTTTTTAATTGGATGAATGAAAACATTTTTTCAGTGCAGAGTATGAAACTCAGAGTTAAAGGTGCTATAGAGGATTTTTTGTTTTATACATTTTTGCAATATTACTTGAATCTGTCTTTACTAACTGATAAAGGACTATTTATTAAGTGCACTAAAAGGGATAATATCAATATACATTATCTGTGCACGAGGTAGGGCCTTAAAAACATCAGCCTCTGGCTTGTCAATCACTGCCATTAAGTTCCTTGTGAGAGACGTGCGCACTCCAGTAACTTTCACAGGTGCCGCATGCAATGTTTTTGTCAGGAGTAACAACTGCAGATTATAAGTTACCTGCGGTGAGTCCGACATATCCACTAACATGACACAGCGAATGCCGGTGGTAAACAAACACTCGTGTTCCAATACTCCTAGCTGTGAAGGAGGGGGGTTGTTCTTACGCATGCGCTTATTTAAAAAACTCACTAACAGTCTTTGGTTTCTCAGTCGTCGAAAACATCCTCTATAACGCCTTTAACGGTGACCATATGAACACATTCTCAACCTAGAGTGAGTCCAGGAGTCAAACGGACTCTGAGAAGAAGTGTTCCATAGAACTTCTTTTTTCTTCTTTTGATGGCAATTTACATTCTTAGTGCATATTGCCACCTACTGGGCGGTTTTTCTTTTTTTTAATCTTATTGTCATGATCACCAGTTAGAGTGCCCTAGTTAGCCACCAGAGGGCACTCCAACCCAGACAATTGCCTCACCACTGCAGACTTCATTTCTCATAACCCACACTTCCCGGACTCATTATCTCTTCATTGCACCCAGCTGTCTTCACTCATGTTATTAGTGTCTGTCAATATATACCCTGTTGTTTTAGTCATTGGTTGTCGAGTCTTAACCTGTTAATTGCACTTGGATTTCCTGTTTCTCTGTTTTGGTTTTCGTGTTTCTTGTTTTTTGTATGGACTGAATTTATTGTTTTGACCCTTTGCCTGGATGACTATGATTTTGGATTACCCGTATTAAACTGCAATTGGATCTTACCATCTTGTCTCAGTGTAATCCGTGACAGAAGACTCGACCATCTTCAGATCCTGCAGATTCTACAGACTGGGAATCACACGAGGAGAACTGGAGACGCTGGAGACAGGCAAGTAGATTACTAGGAGTCCTTGAGGTAAGCATACAGGTAAGTTTAGATGCAAACAAGACCGGACATTAAAGTGGTGTGTGTGAGTGCTCTTTATACTGTGATTGATGAGGTGCTGATGAGGTGCAAGTGACGGTGATCAGAACTCTGGAGATTGGGTGCATTGTAATTGGTGGACGGTGGAGCCTGGCGTGTCTGTGACAGTTTTGTGCATACTCGGCCCAACCCAGATACTGGTTCCAAGGGTCCTGGTGGTCGTGACAGAAGCTATGGAGGAAGCGGCCAATCTCCTGGATCTTCCTCTCCGTCTGCCCATTCGACTGAGGATGGTAGCCGGATGAGAGACTGACGGTCACACCTAGGAGCGAGTGGAAGGCCTTCCATATCCGGGAAATGAACTGGGGTCCTCTGTCTGAAACGATATCCTCAGGAATTCCATAGTATCTGAATACGTGATTAAACATTAGTTCAGCATTCTCCATGGCAGTGGGTAGGCTTTTCAGTGGGATCAGACGATATGACTTGGAGAATCGATCGATGATTATGAGGATGCAGGTACAGTCATTGGATGCTGGCAGGTCGGTGATAAAGTCCACTCCTAGGTGTGACCAGGGTCCTTTAGGAACGGGCAGAGGATGGAGCTTGCCGGATGGAAGATGGCACGGGCTCTTGGAGATGGCACACTCCCTACAGCCCTGCACGTACCTTCTGACGTCTGCTGCCATGTTTGGCCACCAGAAGCGCTCCTTCAGCAGCAAGAGGGTCTCATTGACCCCCGGGTGGCCAGTGCCAAGTGACGTGTAGGCAGTGTTAACAAGTGGAGTGCGTTGTGCCCTGGTGATGTAGAGCAAGCGCGGTGGGCAACCTGACGGAGCGTTCATGGAGGCATTGGAGGAGGGTAATGTCTCTTCTGACCAGGTAATTGGACTTACGATGATGGATTTGGGATAAATGGTCTCAGGTTCTTCGGATCTCTCTTCGGGGGCATGAAGATGAGATAGGGCATCCGCCTTAACGTTTTTGGAGCCTGGACGATAGGAGATGGAGAAGTCAAAACAAGAGAAGAATAAGGCCCAGCGTGCCTGTCGGGGATTCAGTCTTTTAGCAGCTCGCAGGTACTCCAAGTTCTTATGGTCAGTAAGGACAAGGAAGGGATGTTTAGCTACCTCCAACAAATGCCTCCATTCTTCCAATGCCAACTTCACAGCCAGGAGTTCACGGTTGCCAGTGTCGTAGTTGGTCTCTGCCAGGTTGAGCTTGCGGGAGAAGAAGGCGCATGGATGGAGTCTACTTGGGGTCCACTGCTGCTGAGATAGGACCGCTCCCACTCTTGTGGTGGAGGCGTCCACCTCCACTATGAATGGCAGATCTGGATTGGGGTGGACGAGGAGGGGAGCGGTGGTGAAGGCTTCTCTGAGGGTGTTAAAGGTGTTGGTGGTAGCTGGAGTCCAGGACAGAGACTTGGGCTGATTACGGAGCAGGTTGGTGAGTCGATGAGCGATGGAGCTGTAGTTCTTAATCAAGGATAGAAATGCAAAACCAAGGAAGCGTTGGAGTTCTTTAATCATGGATGGAGTAGGCCAGGCCTTGATGGCTTCCACCTTCCCCTCGTCCATCCGGATGCCACTGTGATCAATGATGTATCCGAGGAAGTGTACAGAGGGTTGGTGGAAGGAACACTTTTCAGCCTACAGGAAGAGGTGGAACTGTCTCAGGCATTTGAGGACCTCCGCAACGTGGTGGTGATGTTCGGCCAGGCTCCAGGAGTAAATTAAGATATCGTTGATGTAGACCAGTACGAACTTAAGGAGGAACTCCCGGAGCACCTCATGAATGAAGTCCTGGAATACAGAGGGGGCATTGACCAGGCCATACGGCATCACAAGGTATTCATAGTGGCCAGTGGGCGTGACGAAGGCGGTCTTCCACCCGTCCCCTTCGCATATCCGGATGAGGTTGTACACGCTGCGGAGGTCCAGCTTGGTGAACACAGTGGCACCATGGAGATGTTCCAGGGCTGCTGGGACGAGAGGAAGGGGATAACGGAACTTCGCTGTAATCTTGTTGAGTACACGATAGTCAATGCAGGGCCGCAAGCCTCCGTCCTTTTTTGCCACAAAGAAGAAACTTGAAGCAGCAGGGGAAGTAGACGGGCGGATGTATCCTTGAACAAGGGCCTCTTTGATGTATTCCTCCATGGCCTTCTCCTCCGGAATTGACAGGGGGTAAATCCTTCCCCTGGGCACTGACTGACCTGGAAGCAGATCGATGGCACAGTCCCATGGCTGGTGTGGAGGCAGCTTGGAGGCTCTTTGCGGGCAGAAGACGTCACTGAAGGGGGCGTAACAAGATGGAATGTCCACGGAGCGCTTCTCAAGTGGACTCTCGATGGAGGTGGTGCAGATGGAGAGATCTTTAGAACGAGGAGACAAAGGGACTGGCAGCTCGGAGAAGCAGTTGGAGAAGCAAGTTTCACCCCACTTCAGGATCTCATCGGTGCTCCAAGAGATGGTAGGGTTGTGCTGCTCCAACCAGGGGTGCTCTAGAACCATATCAGAGGTGAATTCCTCCAGAACCAGCAGATGTATTTTCTCCAGATGCAACACTCCGATCCTAAGTTGGATGGGGCCAACACAGCGATGTACGTGTCTTTGACTGAGGGGTCTGCCCGTTATTGAGTGGTGGTCGGGGAGGGTGAGGTCTTGAGCTTGAGTTGTCGACAGAGGGCGCCGGAGATGAAGTTGCCTGCTGACCCTGAATCCAGGAGCGCCACCACTGGAATAGAGACATCAGCAGCAGTAAGTTTTACAATAATGGTGAGTGGTTTCATCTTATTTATGGAGGGAATGATGGCACTCACCATGGGACGCGGAGGACGAATCGGGGATGCGGAGATGACATGCCCAGGAGAACCACAATAGAGACATAGATTCAGGGTCAGCTGCCTTTGACGCTCAGCAGAAGTAAGTCTTAAAGTCTCAAGTTGCTTGGGCTCGCTGGCTGGTTCTGGAGGGCTGACGGGTTCAGATCGACGGAGGAAGGTGTTGAACAGCGGCTGGCCCTGGTGTTCTTCGATACACGACTGCATACGAGAGGCGAAGCAGATGGAAAGCTGGATGAATCGCTCTAGGCCGATGGAATCCTTGTATGCAGCGAGATGCAACCGCACCCGAGGGTCCAATCCTTGCCAGTAGGTGGTGATAAGAGCTTGTTCGTTCCGCCCACTTGATGCAGCTAGCGTTCTGAATTGCAAAGTATATTCATTAACTGACATGGAACCTTGTTTTAAATTGTACAGTTTCTCACCGATGGAGGAGTCTGAAGCAGGCTTGCCGAAAACTTCCCGGAAATGGCTTTGCCTTGTAGTTGTGAGATAATGAATGCTACTTTGGATGTGTCGTTGGGGTAGAGGTGCGGTTGCATCTCCAGGACCAGCGCACATTGCAGGAGAAAACTGCTGCAGTCCTCCGCCGATCCTGAGAAGGGCGCTGGTTTGGCCATGGGACTGGCGTGAACAGGCGACGAAGGAGAGGTGACGGTGTTTGCAGAAGTGATCGCTGATGACGGTGGAGATGTGCTGGAGGTGAGGGCTCGGTGTAGGGCATCCTCGAGCTCTTGGAACGGGTCCGGGTGACTCATACTGGTTTCTGGCTGTTATGGTCTGGTCTTCTGTTACAACACAGAAGGGTTGGACACAGGAATTCACAAGTACAGATGTTTATTGAAACCAGTAGAGTTAAACAGCAGTGCAGGTGAGTATAATGTGATGAATAGGAGATAACTGAAGTGCAGAAGAGTGATACTGTCCTTTTATGGTTGTAGAAACGATGATCCTTGATGGTGTTGGAGGAGTTGGGGCGTTGGAGACGGAGAACACTCACACACAGACTGGGAATCACACGAGGATCTTTATACTGTGAGTGATGAGGTGCTGATGAGGTGCAGGTGACGGTGATCAGTACTCTGGAGATTGGGTGCGTTATGATTGGTGGACGGTGGAGCCTGGCGTGTCTGTGACACTACGATGCATGAGTAGAGAATAAAAAACAACCCTGTCACTTTATGTTATGTTATAATATATAACTATATAATATATTATTGTGTGAAATCTGTTCTGCTCACTGGAGCCTCATCATGCGCTGAACACCTCTGAAAGAAACTAACGCTGAAACACGAGCTGCTCCAGAGCAGGTTTTGTTCAGAGAGTAAGTTATTTATGGTTACTTACATACCCTGAAAGTGACCTTTCTGGAACTGAAAGTTGAGGTTATCCGTTTACTCTGAGTAAACTTACCCGGATATGTTGGATAACCTGCTTTCTGGAATACTGCCCTGATGTTGTGATGATGACAGTCAATCAGTTGTTGTTGTTGTGTCAGACCTGCAGGTGGAGACACAGCAGAGAGTGAAAGAGGGAGATTCAGTCACTCTGACATGTAAAAGCAGCTGCTCTCTGACTGAACAAACAACATTCATCTGGTACAGAAACACACTGAGATTCACTGAAGGAGTTGTGAAAGAGAATCAGCTTCATCTGCAGTCAGTCGGTCGTTATGATGAAGGAAACTACAGTTGTGCTGTAAGAGGACATGATCATCTGATCTCTCCTGCTGTTTCTCTTCATGTTGAATGTGAGTACAAACTGATTCATTAATATTAGTGAAATATTTCACAGATTATTCAGAATTTAGTTCAGATTTGTTTGATAAATTCAGGCCCAATCATACAGACTTCATGACATTTTTGTTTATTAGACATGATTTATTCTTATTCATTTATTAATGTGCAAAATTAATGTAAAGCATTAATCTGTTTAATGATTCTTTTTATAAATCCTGGATTGAAAAATATAATATTGTTTTATTGACTTTGCACCAGTTCAGATGTAGATAAAGTTATTTTCTATAAACAGTCACTCTTTCAGGTTCATCTGTCTCACGTGTGAAATGATCTTCATGATCATCTTGTTTCAGGGGTTCAGAGAGCTGCTCCGCACACAGTTTCTGGGATCATGACGGGATGTGGAGGATTGATCTTCATCATCATCATCATCATCATTGTGTTCATAAAGTGAGTGAAGTTTATCTGCACACTAAATCTATTCACTAAAAATCTACAAAATCTACAATCTCACGTCTAAACTAAATGGACTATATTGCAATCATTTTCTTTTTTAATATATTTTAATACATTTTTAATAGTTTTCTGTCTGTTTTCAGGAGGAAGAAGAGGAGAGAAGGTGGATCTGAAGTCGTGAATCAAAAGCAGGCGAGTCGACAAACACACTCCTCCATCTACAACTGAAACACAGTGTGATTGTATTGTTGTATTGAACTATGAATACAATAGTGTATATGAAGCAATATCAGTGTAGAAATCTCTCTCTATAGACGGCTGACGTGAGTGACGATACATACGCAGCTCTGGATCCAGCGTCCAGAACATCTGCTGACATTTACAGCACAATCACAGTCAGTAAATGTCTCTTTTTACAGTCAGATTCAGCAGATCCACACATAAACAGGCTGTTTGTTGATCTGTCTCTCACAGTCTGTTCAGTCCAGAGCTCCTGATGACACCTACACGGCTCTTGAGCTTCAGTCCAGATCTTCTGAATATGAGACTCTAGCAGTGACTTCAGCAGATCCACATTAAACTCTCCTCACTGTATTACTGCTAATATGAAACAACTGAAGCTCCTCAGAAACTGCCCATCATCATCAGCTCATGAACATCATTTCATCATCAATAACATTGATTTATTAAACTGTGTATATTGTAATTGAGCTTATAAGAGTTTGCAGAATTATTTTTTTCTATTAGTCTTGTAAATCTATATTTTAGCCTGCATGTCACGTTTTATGTTTGTGCTTCAGTGTGATTGGATGATAGTTAACACATGTTGTGTTGGACACAGTGTTGTTTCTCTCTCTCTCTCTCTCTCTCTCACATTAGTGTGTTAAAATATTTTATGCCTGTATTAAGAAAAAATAACACACTGGTTGAGTTAAAAGTAACACAACATTTGTTGTCCTTAACTAGACACACAGGTGTGTTAAAATATAACACAGGTTGTGTTGTTTTTAACACATCTGTTTTAAGAGTGTAGTGCTTGAAATGAATTTCATTTTACAGTATCTGTACGAACCCTGTAAGGAGATTCATGTTCATTTTACTTAAAATTTCAATATTATCTTACGCAAAATTAATAAGTTGCCATTATGTATCAGCAAATGTTTCCCAAGCTATGAACAAGAGTAAAATATTTTTTTCCTCACTTCTCTTAGCATGACTAATCACTATCTTAGCATCACTATTGAGACAGATGTTTTGTTCTAAGACTAGGATTTTTTTACTATCATGCAAGATGTGTATAAAAAGAATATAAAATCTTGTTAGGATGATCTTTGATTGTGTGTTCATAGTTTTTTTGTTTTGCACAATGAAATATTTATGTAAAAATTCTAAAAAGTGTGCAAAAAGTGGTGGTTCAAAACCCAACAACAGAGAATATGCTGCTGGGTAGTGAGAATACAATCCTGATATCCAAAGCAGTCGACCTGACCTGTCACAGTACATGCAAATATGGGAATAGTGTACAGAAAAGCTGAACAAAACAAAGTGGAGGAACATTTGTGGTGAGGTAAACATAACATACAAGTGAGCAATTCCTGTTATAGTCCATCAAATTGTATTGTTTTGTTTATTTACATTTATTTGTAAAGGGACAGATACAATAAACACTGATAAAACTGAGACAACAGCCATCCAATGCAAGTATCATAGTGCTTTTAGCTAAAGCTAATTTACAACACTCATCCGTAGAAAGGGCTTTTATTGACTACAATTACAACAACACTAAAAATAAATACATAAACATGAATGCAAGTTTGTTATTAAAACCTGCAGCAGATTTTAAATGGTCAGGGAGTGAATTTCAACTTTTTGCACCTTTCACTGAATCTGAACAAAAGATGTTTTACAGAATAAAATTTTACAGTTGCTGCCAGAAGCCGCTCTGGTGAATCTGAACCACTGCGATCTCTTGACAAATGACATAACGGCTGAGGGACAAAACCATTTAAACATTTGAATACATGATTTACATACTGAAAATAAACAAAATAAGCAAAACTTACAATCTTATTTTACAATGATAATATCTTATTTGCTTCCTATCCAAAATAAATATAAAGACGTTAAATCTGATGAATTACAGACGGGTTAGTCTGAGACCAAATTGTTAATCCATATGATTTGTGAAAATATCATTGAGTTTAAAAACAACAAAGCATGATCAAAAGTTAAATAATTTCTTATCATAAAGCTAATAAGACTGAGCTTGACTCTTTTACATATCTTTTTAACATGGCTATTAAAATTTAACTGACAATCTAAATCTTTATTTTTACAATAAGTCAAACATATAACTTATAATGTCTCTGCAAGCCCATAAAAGATTTTGACTAAACATTGTTTTACAAGACAATGTATATGTTGACACGACTAAAATGAAACAGTAAAAACATTATTTTTAACAACCATACATACTACTGTTCAGCAATAGATTTCTATTGATTCATGGCTTATAAATGAATCAGTATCATATATAGGCCTACATGAAGAAATGTATGTAATGCAACATGAAGCACATTTATCGCTTTTTAAGACAGACAAAGTTGAGTTTATCCTCACAATTTTTGGGTGTCCAAATAATATTTTGTCTATCCAGAGCTCCACAGCGCAGGTTTCTGGCAGGACACTGGAGCTCCCCCTCCACAGACCAGGCTTTATATTGAAGATTGTGTCCACTGACCCAGAACCAGTGACCAGCCATGAAGCGCAGGCCGGTCCACACAGAAGCTGTCTGGGATGATGTAGCGATATTTATCACCTCTGCCATAATCATCTCAGATGTTAGACTCACCAGGTCAATGTAGTTCTGTCTGCAGTAGTCCAGGGCTTCATCCCACATCTTGTTCTGATGCACCAGAATGGGCTCAAAGACCCGCATACAGTAAAATGGCAGAGTCGCTGAGCACAGACCATTGTGCAGTTTCTAATTATATTTTCTTACATTGCAACACTCTTGAGTGTTCGTGTTCGGCTCCCCAATGTCCCAGTTGTCAATTTGTTCATCCTCACCTCCAGACCAAATCCATTTTTCTGGGTTGTTAGGACTCATGTGCAGTCCAATCCAAAAATATTTATGACTGACTTCTGGATTTCTAGAGAGCAGTTGTGCCTCTTCTTCATTGACGGTGGACAGGTCATCATGGTGTTCTCTGCAGTACGTCTGTGCATCTTTCCAGGTCATTAATTTATTCACAAACACGTGTTTTCTGTGGAGACTGAAGCTCAGTCCAGAGAGACTCAAAAACAGGAGCAGAGTGACGACAGCCTTCATTTCTCAACAGATGATCTACTCAGCGCAGAGTTTGTGTGATCTCAGTGATGAAGGGGCAGTTTTTATTTCTGTGAGAGACAATAAAAAAACTGGAAGGCACTGACCAACCAGATGGCCAGACTCTTCAAGTATTTGTGTAGCAAATATCCAAACCAAATGAGCTGGAACAAAGAAAACATGCAAGTGAAGGAAAAACACACACTTTAGTTTTCAAAAAACAAACAAACAAAAAACTGCAAATTTGTTTTCTGAAAAATCACAAACACACTCTCACACACACACACTTTACACACGGAATGCAAGAACAATGGGGAAAAAACTACAGAAATATAAAACATACTTTTCAAACATTTTCTGTAATAAAATAAAAACAAATAATCAAACTACAAGCAATAGTACAAATAAACACAATAAAACAAAGATACAAATTAAATAAACAGCTTTTCAGGTACAAACCCAATTCCAAAAAAGCTGGGACACTGTACAAATTGTGAATAAAAACAGAATGCAATGATGTGGGAGTTTCAAATTTCAATATTTTATTCAGAATACAACATAGATGACATTTCAAATGTTTAAAAAATGTATCATTTTAAGGGAAAAATAAGTTGATTTTAAATTTCATGGCATCAACACATCTCAAAAAAGTTGGGACAAGGCCATGTTTACCACTGTGTGGCATCCCCTCTTCTTTTTATAACAGTCTGCAAACGTCTGGGGACTGAGGAGACAAGTTGCTCAAGTTTAGGAATAGGAATGTTGTCCCATTCTTGTCTAATACAGGCTTCTAGTTGCTCAACTGTCTTAGGTCTTCTTTGTCGCATCTTCCTCTTTATGATGCGCCAAATGTTTTCTATGGGTGAAAGATCTGGACTGCAGTCTGGCCATTTCAGTACCCGGATCCTTCTTCTACGCAGCCATGATGTTGTAATTGATGCAGTATGTGGTCTGGCATTGTCATGTTGGAAAATACAAGGTCTTCCCCAAAAGAGACGACGTCTGGATGGGAGCATATGTTGTTCTAGAACTTGGATATACCTTTCAGCATTGATGGTTCCTTTCCAGATGTGTAAGCTGCCCATGCCACACGCACTCATGCAACCCCATACCATCAGAGATGCAGGCTTCTGAACTGAGCGCTGATAACAACTTGGGTTGTCCTTGTCCTCTTTAGTGCAGATGACATGGCGTCCCAGTTTTCCAAAAAGAACTTCAAATTTTGATTCGTCTGACCACAGAACAGTTTTCCACTTTGCCACAGTCTATTTTAAATGAGCCTTGGCCCAAAGAAAATGCCTGTGCTTCTGGATCATGTTTAGATATGGCTTCTTTTTTGACCTATAGAGTTTTAGCCGGCAACGGTGAATGGCATGGTGGATTGTGTTCACCGACAATGTTTTCTGGAAGTATTCCTGAGCCCATGTTGTGATTTCCATTACAATAGCATTCCTGTATGTGATGCAGTGCCGTCTAAGGGCCCGAAGATCACGGGCATCCAGTATGGTTTTCCGGCCTTGACCCTTACGCACAGAGATTGTTCCAGATTCTCTGAATCTTTGGATGATATTATGTACTGTAGATGATGATAACTTCAAACTCTTTGCAATTTTTCTCTGAGAAACTCCTTTCTGATATTGCTCCACTATTTTTCGCCGCAGCATTGGGGGAATTGGTGATCCTCTGCCCATCTTGACTTCTGAGAGACACTGCCACTCTGAGAGGCTCTTTTTATACCCAATCATATTGTCAATTGACCTAATAAGTTGCAAATTGGTCCTCCAGCTGTTCCTTATATGTACATTTAACTTTTCCAGCCTCTTATTGCTACCTGTCCCAACTTTTTTGGAATGTGTAGCTCTCATGAAATCCAAAATGAGCCAATATTTGGCATGACATTTCAAAATGTCTCACTTTCAACATTTGATATGTTATCTATATTCTATTGTGAATAAAATATAAGTTTATGAGATTTGTAAATTATTGCATTCCTTTTTTTATTCACAATTTGTACAGTGTCCCAACTTTTTTGGAATCGGGTTTGTAGATATAACAGTAGTTAGATACAAATTAGGTACAGAAATTGATTAAAGTAATCAAATGTAAAATAACACTGCTTTAACTTCACTGTATGAATGAAATATACACTGTTTGATTCTCCATTGTCCCAGCTGGCACTTGTTGCCGTCTCACCTCCTTTGTGAATGCTCAGCATTAATGCCATGTTCGGAGGGTGAGGCTTTTAGTATTTGAGTAGAAAATGTTCTGTCATGAATGCAGGACAATCTGCTGATCCATTCAAGCAAATAAAAGATTAACAATCTGAGTGACATCCTGATACAACACTTTTAAATCTGGGTTAGGAAGCCCAAATTTGAGCAAAACCTTTGATCTGCCCTGAAACAGACTGGTTCAATCATGGTCAGATTCAGAGAAGAAGAGTGTGAAATATATATTCAAATCAATAATATTGAATCAGTCATCAAAATTCAGTTTTTAGTGTTGTGTATTATGTTTTGACTTTGTTATAGAATACAGAATATTGATCTACTGCATCGTTTCTCTAGATAAGACCCTTATTCCTTGTCTGGTATCGTTTAAAGCTCTTTGAAGCTGCGCTGAAACTGTAATTTTGACCTTCAACCGTCTGGAGGCCATTGAAGTCCACTATAAGGAGAAAAATCCTGGAATGTTTTCATCAAAAACCTTAATTTCTTTTCGACTGAAGAAAGAAAAACATGAACATCTTGGATGACATGGGGGTGAGTAAATTATCAGGAAAATTTTATTTGAAAGTGAACTAATCCTTTAAAAACAAGGTGTGTCCATTCAAGAGCTCACAGTCTCATACAATCTGCCATAGGGTAGGATTTTCCACTCACACTGAGGAAATGAAGAAAGACAGGAAGTGTGTTAACATATTTGAAACCAAGTTCTCCACCCTTCAAACTCATCAAGTTGAATATGGTACGACATTTTAAAATCTTTATTTTCTTGTTTTATATTTTTCAGAGATTTGCAGTCAGAAATGGGAGGTTCAGTACTTGAGTATGAAGAAATGTGTCCTAAAGGGTTCAACAACACATTTCTCAGGCACTTATAAACACCCAGATCATCTGGACACAGACACATTTTGTCCGTAAACCCAGTTAAAGACAAGACACTCGTCAATCTGTTGAATCATCCAGATTACAAAGACAGTAGAGTTTACCACTTTAATGCAATCATTTGTCTGTTATTAGACCAGACATGTTGAACTTCTTTATCAGTGCAGAAATGTTTTCCAAAAATATGTGATTGCTGAAAAAGAAGCAACTCTATAACAGTTAGGGGTCAAGAGCTCAACTAAAACAACCACCAACCTCCATGATGGTGACCTCAAACGAAACATCTAAACTTCTGTTAATTCTCAGTAAGAGCTTCTGTAGACGTGTGACAGAAATAAAGTCAGTCTGGTTAGTAATAAGTGAAGCTGGTAATGCTGTTTGTGGAGTTGTTTAATCAGATCTTCAGAGATTTAATGTCTTCAGTTCATCTAAGGCTGTGGCTGAAGAAAGTTGTAGTTTGTGTTCTTATTTCTCTTTCTTTCAGTGTTTGTTCACAGCAGGTGTTTGAATGATTGAAAGAATGTTTCAGGAACATCATACTAACCTTTAAAAAACATTCTACTAACATTAAGAAAACTGAACATTTTCATGTTCTTGGAATGTTACAAATCAACGTTCCTACAATGTTTAATTTTAGATCAAAATTAAGTTGAAAGAACGTTTGAGGAACATTATACCTTATAAAAACGTTCCTGTAACGTCAAGAAAACTGGACGTTTTTTACGTTCCCAGAACCAACACTGAATATTTAGAGAACGTGATTTGAACTCCAGAAGCTCAATATCTGTTGTAGATTCATGTGTAAATATTGTGTGAAGCTCTTTAGACACACGAGGCCTGACATGAGAAACATCATCAGTTCACGTCAAGCCTTCAATGAGCCGTGAATTATTCTGAAATCATCATGTGCTTTATCTGTCAAACAGAGTTTGTGATGTTGTATAGAGATGAGGCTCATAATGTGATAATCGTCAGTTTTCTGATTGCAGAAGTCACTATGGTGTCGTCTCTCATAAAGTCTCTTCCTCTGATCGTAGTGATCATGACTGCGGGTGAGTCTTCAGTTTCACTCACTATACAGATATTTGAACTAAAGATGATTGAGATCTTCACACTTACAAACTGACATCAGTGTTTTACTGTCAGCTGACATAAAAATATTCAGAAGTTAAAAGTTATTTGATTAAAACACCAGAAAGCCTCTTCATTTCTCATTTCTGTGTTTCAGGGGTTGATGGTCAGCAGGATTGGTGCACCCGCTTCGAATGTTATCACTCGACTGAATGGCCGTTATCAGTGGTTATCAGCTCATAGATATGGGCCAGAAGGGGCCTGCTGGTAGGCTCAGATGGCTGTTATCATCCATCTACATGGTTAATCACCGATACAAATACAAGAGACGATTCCAGATCCAATCAAATCGGAAGTTCACTGGCGCGGCATCGTTGCGGTATTTCCCGCCAGTTGATATTTTTCAGGTAAGACATGATAAAAACCGAGCATTTAAACTGTAATTAATTACTCAATAATCGAAAACAATAGAGAAAATGTGTTTTAAGGTGGCGTACATGAGATAACCGTGTTGCAATTGTGTTTGTTATATACGTTATTAGCCTATCGTTACTGTTACGTCCCGTAGCGTTTTCTCTCTCTCTCCTTCACTCTCACTTGTTACAGGTCCCGTAATTGGATGACGTCGCTGCAAGTCATCGGAGTCTCGCGACATCCTGAGAACCAATCAGATGCTAGTGGGCGCGTATAAAGACCCGGATGTGACACGAGCGCGGGAGAAGCGCTTGCTTTGTTTTTGTTTGCTCTCCTGCGTTTGCTGTTGTATTTTTGCTCTTGTTTAGTTTGATTTGTTTATTGTGTGTTTTCTTCATTTGAAACTTTGCTCATCATGCTTTACTACTGATACTGTGATTATGGTGTGACTCGACTCTCGGTTTACCAGAGTTTGTTCAAGTCCTTCTCCGATACATAGTGATGGAACCAGGTTAGTATGTCACGTGACTTACACCTCGCAGCACTTAGAGTAAAGTTGTTTAAACACACTAGTTTAGGAGCGGGTGCCAATTTATGTATTTATGTTTGTTAGTTAGTGTAGATAGCGGTGTTCTACACTGAAGATGTTATTTTCCTTGCTTTCTTTTGATTAGTTTAGAATTTGTTGGGGTTTAGTTAACTTGTTTTGTTTTATTGATTTCTTTGTTTTAGCACCGCTCTCGTCCCTCGCTTTGTTATCGTTTATTTTACTTTTGTATATAATTTGTAAATAGGTATTTGTTTGTTTTGGATGTATATTTGGTTCACTGCTTTATTGTATTATTGGGTGTTTTGTTATATTGAATTATTTTCCCTTACTAAAAGCAACTACAAATTTAGTTCTTCTCTGCCTGTTTCTTCACTACACACATCACATCTCCTTAATAAATGAGTCCATTCTTTTAACAGCATTTTAATAGTTAATCTTTTCTCATGTTACGTCTCCATATCCTCTAGACGCCAGGGGGACGTAACAGTTACCTTACTTGCTTTATGTGAGCATTAACGTTGCTAATTAGCATGTTTTTACGTGTCTGAAATGTCTAATGGGGAAATTTAGTTTAATAGTTAAACGCAAAGTTAGCCTGTAAAAATTACTTTTTCCACACTGTAAGACAATAAGGATTATTGCATATTGTATCTGCTCCTTAACGTTTCACTGAAGCTATATCATACTCATAGTGAGTGAAATATTCAAACCCAAGACGTATTTTATGGCTGTTTGGAAAGCTTGGGATCTTGAATAGAATGTAAAATAAAGTTCTGTGGGTTTGAACAAAGCTTGGCTGCATTTGATCCCACATGAGGAACCTTGGGGTACTGTGTTAATTTTAATCAGGCTGCTGCTCTATTAGCACACCTGTCACCTGTCTGTCTGTCCATCCATCCATTCATCCGTCCATCCATCCATCCATTCATCCGTCTGTCAGTCTATCTTCTCAGGCACCAAATACATATCCCTCATCTGCATCCCATGTTCACTGATGTGTTTCTGTCTTTTAGGCTGTGATAAGAAGTACAGGTTGCACTTTGATTTATGTAATAATTGCCAGATATTTTTATTTCAGATATGGGAAAAGCACGTTTGAGGAGTGTAAAGATTAAGGTGGTGAGGAGGAGGTGTATCACTGGCCCAGCAAAGGTTTCGTACCTTAGTCATTGTCTTCCCCAGCCCAACTCCAAACAGACTTCCAAACCTTGCATGTCTATTACACCTCAACAGGCTGAACATGATGATGCATACAGTAAGGCAAAGAAGAGAGAGCTTCATGCCTGGGATGCAGTCAAGGATGACATGCTTAAAGTGTCTTTTGAATGTTCAGCACCAATCACTGCCTAGAACAGGCTGATTATAGGTGCATTGAGTGCAGCACCACTGCAGTGTTTTGTGGGGCTTGTCTGAAAAAGACTCACAGAAATTCACTGCATCTTCTGATAAGTGGAATGTAAGAACAATCCGCTTGTTAAGTCGTGACGTAAGGAACGCCGTTACTGGGTCTAAGCCTCGACTCGTTTCACTTGAGAATCTCCACAGACGTTTATGAGCGCTATTTATTCATAATAAACATTTAACATTTTAAAGTTAAACATTTAATATACTTACAGTCTACAAAACAGTCTCCATGCTCACAGCATCACAGACATTAATATTTTAATGATTTATAAAAGATGAATCACTGTCTGGCCATCTGGGATTTTGGTATGGAGATAAAGGTTATGTTTATCATTTTTTGATAGTATTACACCACATTGTGTGTGTACAGTTGTGGCCAGAATTATTAGCACCCTTCATAAATATGATTAAAATAAATCTGCATTGTTTATCCTTTTGATCTTTAATTTATAAAATTAGCAAAAATCTAACCTTTCATTGAAGGAAAAGAATTGAAAGTGGGGGGAAAATAACATTATGAAATAAATGTTTTTCTGTAAAACACGTTGGCCACAATTATTGGCACCCTTTTATTCAATTCTTTTTGCAACCTCCTTTTGCCAAGATAACAGCTCTGAATCTTTTTCTATAATGCCTGATGAGTTTGAAGAACACCTGAGAAGAGATCAGAGACCATTCCTTCATGCAGAATCTCTCCAGATCCTTCAGATTCCAGCTCCATGTTGGTGCTTCTTCTCTTCAGTTCACTCCACTCATTTTCTTTAGGGTTAAGGTCGGGACTGGGATGGCCATGTCAGAAGCTTCATTTTGCGCTCAGTGACACATTTTTATGCTGGTTTTGATGTTTGTTTTGGATCATTGTCCCGACAGATGATCCAACCACAGGTTTTGATTTTGTATCTGTTGGTATTTGATAGAATCCATGATACCATGTATCTGAACAAGATGTCCAGGACCTCCAGCAGAAAAATAGGCCCACAACATTAAAGATCCAGCAGTATATTTAAGTGTGGGCATGGGGTACTTTTTATCCATGTGTGCACCAAACCCATCTGGTGGATTTGCTGCCAAAAAGCTCTTCTTTTAGTTTCATCTGACCATAGAAGTCTGTCCCGTATGAAGTTCCAGTCGTGTCTGAAAACTGAATATACTGGAGATTATTTCTGGATGAGAGCAGAGGATTTTTCTTGAAACCCTCCCAAACAACTTGTGGGGATGTAGGTGCTTTTGATAATTTTTTTTTAGGCTTTCTGAGACTCAAGACTCAACGAATCTCTGCAATTCTCCAGCTGTGATCCTTGGAGAGTCTTTGGCCACTCAAACTTTCCTCCTCACTTCACATTAGGATGATTTAGACACACATCCTCTTCCAGGCAGATTTGTAACATCTTTAGTTGATTGGAACTTCTCAATTATTGCCCTGATAGTGGAAATGGGGATTTTCAATGCTTTAGGTATTTTCTTACAGCCATTTTCTATTTTGTGAAACTCAACAATCTTTTGCTGCACATCAGAACTATATTCTTTGGTTTTTCTTGTTGTGATGAATGATTAAGAGAATTTGGCCTTTGTGTTTCCTCATGTTTATTCTCCTGTGGAACAGGAAGTCATGGCTGGACAAATGTAAATATGAATGGGAATATACTTCAGAGATATTTTACTCATAAAAAATTCTAGGGGTGCCAATAATTGTGGCCAATGTGTTTTGGAGAAAAACATTTATTTCTTAATGTTATCTTCCCCCCACAACTGTACATGTTTGGAACCACTTGACGATGATTAAGAAATGACAAATGTTTCATTTTTGGGTGAACTATCCCTTTAATGATATTAGGGGGCGTTTATGAGGTGGAGATCGGAAACCTCAGCTGCGCACAAGATTATTTATTTCACATCTGGAAAACATTTTTTATGCATACGTTCGTTCTCTGAATTACAGGAAGGATGTACTGGAAAATTTTGAGACATGATCATACACTGTAAAAAAAAAACTGTTGTTTCAATGTAAAAAAGTATTCACACTGCCATAAAATTTTAAGTGTGGTCAACTTGAAATATAAAGCTGTACTAAGTGACAACTTGGTTATTTGAGTTGACTAAACTTAACATTTTAAGGCAGCATGAACACTAACTTTTTAAAGTTTAAAACTATTTTCTTTTACAGTGAAACATCAAATGTAGGACAAATCCCTGAACAAGTAGAAGAAAGTAACCTTTTAAATGTCTCTGTCAACAATGAGTCATTAGCCAAATGTATCATTAATGATTTGTTAATTTATTCAGAGAAGAAGAAAAAACAGATCAATGTACTGATCAATGTGTATCAATGTTTAGATGTTTTCCAACCACAAGATTGACCCTCTTTCACAGCAACAAAACCACACAGTCTACCAAGCAGTATTCTCATGGACACGTCTCTTTCTTAACAAACACCCCTCCTTCTTCTCAACAGACTGCCACTGTAATGGAAAAGCAGAATTCTGCTTCATAAACAGTGTAGAATTGTGTGATAAGAACTAATAATTGTGATTGCACACATCTGTATTAACAACATTAATTGTGCACATTAACTCTAATAAAATAATGTTAACATAAATCAGTCAACTGGCGGCCCGGCAATCATCTTCATCCGGCTCGAGGGCACCCCAATCTCCCTCCTCCTCTTTTCCTGGCAGTGCGGCTAAATGTGGTTAGATACGTGGCCGCAGTGGCGCCTGCAGCTGTACGGCTATATACGCGCTGTTCATAACATGCACGCTCCTCCGACTGACCTGAGAAACGTTTTCCGTGCAGATATTTCAGCAATTATGTGTGTCCCGTATCATAAACCAGTGATTCCAATCATTTGTGAATTAATCATTCTTTTGTCTCGATTCTTTTCTGTGAATTGGCCAAACGCGCTTACATAACAATCTGAAAAGATTTGGATTTAGTCAGACCGCTCTGTTACTGAATCACCTTAAGTTGTTTCTCAGTCAGTAACATAGACTGTAAAAAAATATGGACGACGCACCTTCACTCTCTTCCATTGAGTAAATGAAGCCGCCAGTGTGTCTATACAGTGTGACATCTTGAGTCTCGAGTCTGCGCATAGTGAACCCGAAACCCGAGTCTGCGCAGTAGTGAGCGCAAAGTGGAGCCGCGATATCAAGTTCCCGCCCAAACTCAAATCAACTCATTATTTTGTAATTATTTTGAAATAAAAAGTTATGGAAATGTAGTAATTAAAGTTAAAGCTCCAATCTCCTCCCGAAGATCCAGAAAAAAGTCAGTTGGTGCTTCCGTCACTACTTCACTCAAAGAAGCTGTCAATCTCAGCTGTCAATCATGACGTCTCACCCCCCATTTTTATAGCATCAAATAATTAACTAAAACCAAACTTAAAGAACGAACACTTGAACTAACACCAGCATGATAAAAACGGCCTAATATGACAGAAATTGTCTTGGGAAAAAAATATCTGAAGTATAATTTAATTGTTTAGTTTGTCTCACGCCCCACTGGAATACATGGAGAGGGCGGGGTTTATGACCTATACTGCATCCAGCCACCTGGGGGCGATAGAGACGCTTTGGCTTCCCTTTTCAGGACTTGTGTGTCACGCTTGGTCAGTAACAACAAATACAGGACAAATAGTGCTGTTTTCATGTGTTTCACTAGTTTATTTTGAACTACACAGCACGGCCCAGTGGATAACGGACGAAAGCTTAAAGGAGCCGCGTTTATTCCCGGTCACCATTATTAAATAGCGTTGCGACATCTAGTGAGAAGCGTTTCAATTCGACACACACCTCTTGTTTACAAACTACAAATCACTCGATGATTAAACTAGTTTTAAATCGGATGAAACAGCCTCAACATTCCCAACAAGACTGATGAGGAAACAAGAGAAACATTGTGTCATGAATGAAAACTTTTAAATACCAAAATCACCATCCTTACAAACATTTACCATGAATGAACTGTAGTAAATTACCATGGTTTGTGGAAATGTGGAATATTTATAGTGAAAACTATGTTATAGCCATTTATATGGCAATATATTTATTAGGTGGGTAGGGGAATATATAATTCATGTCTTTGTTAAGGTGTAGTTTGTACCTGTTTAGGCGTTTTTTATAGGCCTATATAACATATCATAATATAATATAATTTGACAGTGGTTGTGAGTATATGTATGCTTTTACCTGTGAGAATATTTTCATTTAAATCTAATAATAAAATAATTCTTACCAATTAGACACTCTGCTGCCAGTTGACTGAAATATTAGTGAAAGTTAAAAAAGTTATGCAAAGTCAACTGATAAGTAAATATTAAACTGAAGTGTTTTTGTTTTTGCAGAAGATGATATAGGAGTGACCTGTTAAAGGTGCAATATGTAAGATTTTTGCAGTAAAATATCCAAAAACCACTAGGCCAGTGTTATATATTTTGTTCACTTAAATATTTACAATATCCCAAATGTTTACAACTATTTGTAAATCATGAGAAAATTGCAATTTTAACCAAGGCTCCGGGACGTGTGAGGAGTCGCCTGTCAATTGTGTCATACCCGCGTTACCCTCGGTTTCCGGTTTATTTTGTAGAAGCCATGGAAATGTAACCCGTTTATAAAATCTAGATCAAAGAAAAGGAAGAAAAATATCTACTTGGGTCTGAGCTCACCAAATACAATTAATTCCTATTTATGCTAGTATTTGGAGTCCCGGGTTCGGGGTCTCACACTATGTACTGAATCAAAATGATTGCAGCTGTGTTTTAATTATGTGTGTCTGCACTTGTATAACACAGTTACGCACAATACCAACTGAAAGAATAATAAAAAAAAATTAGTTTCAATTAACTGTAACTGCATTATTTGAATTAATTTTCTTTTTGATTTGATTTCAGTATGCACTTAAACACTGCACACATCACATGAGAACATTCTTTGCACTTCATAAATCACCAATCCAATACAATGCATATTGTTCATCAACAACAGTCAAAGAAAAGAAAAGAAAGAAAAAAAATCTGTATGTGCATACTTCAGTCCGAGTGTTATATAAATGTCTCAGTTCAATCTGTATGTGTGTGTGTGTATGCCTACAGTCTTTGCAGGACGAAACGACGAGGAAAACGATGTAGAAACAAGCGGAGTCCTCATATGACGCAATTACCCCGTAATGCAAATCCAGCGCGGCTCTCCCTCACTGCGCGACTCAACACGACCACCAAACGTTGACAGTCCAATCTCCTCAAACTTTGCAATGCAACATCCAACTGCTAATGCAATAAAACAGTTCAGGCATCAATTTAGAAAAATAGTGATGAAGATGGGCAAGATTAATAACAGCCGCACATGTGGCTCACATCTCTCTCTTCAACGAGCTGGCGCGCATGTAACGTCAGCACCCATCGACGCGTTTCTTTTACTTATATTCGTCCAAAAAAAATAAATAAATAAATAAATTATATTCGTCCGTCATGAAAACAATTAATAATCATAAAATAATTTAAAAAAATAAATAAAAATAAAAATATGTCTGAACATTTTATGCAGTAGGAAAGAGGGAAAAAAATACATAAAAAATACATAGTATACATAAAAAAATACAAAAATACATAAAAAATACATGAATTCAGATTTTGATCTCCATATCCATTTACATATATTATATATATCTTCCAAGGGGTTTTTTCCCTCCTAGGACTTTTTTCCCAGTGCTAGCACGCTGGGTTTTTCTCCTAGGGGTTTTTTTCCACCCCTGGAAGTCAGCCGACATTGGCTTAATGTACCACCATCTTGTACATGTTACATATTACCACGCTTGTTTGTACAGCTTATTTTTAACCACTTCCCTTTTTTCTGTGCTTCTAATATGTAAAGCTGCTTTGAAACAATTACCAATTGTAAAAGCGCTATATAAATAAATTTGACTTGACTTGACTTGACTTGACATAGGAACAACCTCAATTAATTGGGTGGGTTACAGAAACACCAAAGACGCTTTATTTATATATTACATGTTTTAATAGATAAGGGAAGTAGCTAATATAGCGTAATCAGATGCAGCTTTATTTTTAGTAACAGTAATGCAGCATTTTCTCCATCATACAATACGTTTTAAAATGAATTGCATGTCATTTATCAACAGAAGCCATCCAATATTTAATATGATATTCTAAAATCGATTTATCTTACTGCAGTGTGTCTCAAACAAGTGTCTCACAGCAGCTGCCGAGCGAACGCACAGAGTAACGCTGCACATCATTTTCTACAATCCTGCTGATAAAGTTTCGCATGGCTTACAGCCTGAATCCCTGTAGGAGGTCCACCCTTACATGATAAATGGTTGAATAAGTTGATAAACGCCACAGGAGAAGAAACGCTGTTTCCAACAAAAAAAAAAAAAGTCTGCAAGCGGATCAGCACATGCTTACCCACCGCATCGTAAGTTAAAGGGATAGTTCACCCAAAAATGAAAATTTGATGTTTATCTGTTTACCCCCAGGGCATCCAAGATGTAGGTGACTTTGTTTCTTCAGTAAAACACAAATGATGGAGCCTCTTGGGTTTTATACTCTTTGGTATGAGGTAATGCAGCTCTGTTTATCATATTAGATACATTTGAGTGAGTTGAAAACTGTACATTTCTTGTCTATTACCACCTACTGCAACTTATACCGACGACGGAAATAAGCGCAGTTACAATAGCAAAATATGTGGGAGAGCGTTGCTATAGTGTGACAATATTGTATTGCAATAGGGAGCACATTAATGTTAATACTAAATCTAAACTACCACATCATTTGTAATAGAAAGGGTTTAATGACAATATCTGATTATGGTTACACTTAAAATAATTACAAAATAGATGTATGAGATGATAAAATCATATACCGATAATCGTACCCAGCATGTATGTAAAAAGTTACAAGCATAGCAGGAACATAACTGAACTTTATTGAACACTGGCACAGTGTCAAACCCTGAGTCGAGTCTCCTCAGTAGCGACCTCACTAATCAGATATTGCTACAATGTACATGCAGTTACATGTATCTTCCTCTAGAGGGCGCTCAGGTCGGTGAGGCTGTAGAGGTGTGCAGTGACGCGCTGTCCGAGGTGCTGATCATTCACACAGTGACGTGTTTGTGTGGAAAGATCAGAGTCCTTGAGATGCCAGTAGACCTATTTTCTTTTTTAAATAAAATTATTAATTATTTCAATATAAGAAGAATGTCACTGCAACTTTGTCTTTCATCTCAGTGTTTTTGCACCATCTTTGCAACCTACAATATCTTGTTCTGAAAGAGCTGGTGAAACTGGTCAAGAGCTTCTTCTTTTCGTTCAGCACATCGAGCTTCAGTTCACACGCCTCATGACATCAAACCCCAGAAACACCTTCTGTAAGAGCCCGTTTGTCTTTACACTTTGAGAGCATCTTGAACTCAATATAGTTAAACACATTCACTAAATTACAGTATAGCTACAGGATTACAGTCAATTATCAGTTATTAAATCATCAAATCTTTGACTCTGTTTATGTGAAATATCTGCTGATTTGTGTTTGTGTTGATGATGTTTAGATGAAGTCAAAGAGTTTCTCAAGAGCTCCAGATGTTGAAAGTAAGGTAGGACAGATATATTTTACAATGCAAAAACATGTTTTTCTACAGTTTCAATAGAGAGATGATTGAATATGATATATTAAGTGCTTGTTTCATATGTATCTCCTCATGCAAACAAACGTTTTATATTTTTGTAATTGTAACAATCTTCCTCGTGTCTTCCAGAATGCTTTGTCTTTTCTCTCTGATTTCTCTGCTTGTGATTCCTGTTGAGTCTGAACATAATTCATATTTTCACACATACACTGAAGAAACCTCCATCTTTCAGCATGTTTTGTCTGTATTTCTGTATTTAATGACAGTTTAATGTCAAGAAAATGTAGAGTTCACAGTTCTGCTAAACTGATACAGACACTTCAATGTGAACATCTTTAACTGTTCTTTCTCAAAGCAAACATCTTTCTCATATTCTCTCACAAAGATTTAACAATAGTGAGCTCTACAGAGATAAAGCTTGTGTTTGACATCTGGAGACATTAACTCTCTTCTCCAGTTGTTCTTGTGTAGTTGAGATGACGGTCACACATCACCAGGAAGAGGAAGACCAACATTTAGCTGCACTTTATAAAGTGTGAAAACTGCAGGCGTTTGACGGCTTAAACTGATGATGATTTTGTCATTTGGTCGTCGACACTGACACACTGACACTGCAGAGCGGTAAGAACATTTTTACCATTATTGTTTATGAGTTAAAATCATTCAGCAGGGCTACGACTGATATTTATCAAACTGTTTTAGGTGAATGTTGATTTGATGAAGTGATCTGAACTCCAGAAGCTCAATATCTGTTGTAGATTCATGTGTAAATATTGTGTGAAGCTCTTTAGACACACGAGGCCTGACATGAGAAACATCATCAGTTCACGTCAAGCCTTCAATGAGCCGTGAATTATTCTGAAATCATCATGTGCTTCATCTGTCAAACAGAGTTTGTGATGTTGTATAGAGATGAGGCTCATAATGTGATAATCGTCAGTTTTCTGATTGCAGAAGTCACTATGGTGTCGTCTCTCATAAAGTCTCTTCCTCTGATCGTAGTGATCATGACTGCGGGTGAGTCTTCAGTTTCACTCACTATACAGATATTTGAACAAAAGATGATTGAGATCTTCACACTTACAAACTGACATCAGTGTTTTACTGTCAGCTGACATAAAAATATTCAGAAGTTAAAAGATATTTGTTTAAAACACCAGAAAGACTCTTCATTTCTCATTTCTGTGTTTCAGGGGTTGATGGTCAGCAGGATTGGGGAGTGAATTACAGCCCTTCATATGTTTGTGCATTAAAGGGATCAACAGTGAAAATATCCTGTACTTTAACATATCCTCATGGTCATGTGATCAGAACATCCTTCTGGACCAAAACTGATGGAGAATCACCTGATCTGTGTTCAGATCCAGAGGAGAGAGGAGGGATTCAGTGTTTGAGTGAAGATAAAGACACTCACAGCATCACTTTGACGGATGTAAGAGAAGCTGATAAACACGTCTACTACTGCAGATTTACTACAAACATTGATGGTGGAAAATGGACGGGGATTCCTGGAGTTCAGCTTGACGTCACAGGTACAACTAGTGAACTCTCAGAAATAGACCACAGAAACACACATATTACCCATTCAACAAATTGAATTCACAGTGATCTAACAGTGTAACCTCACAACACACTCACTGTGTGCTCATACTATAGTCACAATGTGAGGTCACCACAGACAGAAATTCTATTGTTCTAGAATGTTCTGAGAACATTATATTATGTTCTTGTAATGTTTTCAGCAGCTAGTTTTTGTTACCAAAATGTTCTCCTGAAAGGTAGGATAACATCCTCTAAAAACATTCTAAACATGTTTAGTGACAACATTGATAGAACATCATCTCCTAACATTCTTATAAAGTTTTAGCGGGAAGTTTCCCAGCAGACACTGGACTCCAACATTGTTCAGATGTCAAATTTTGGTTAAAAGTGAAAATCGTGTTGAAGTCAATCTCCATCACCATTAAACAACTCCAAAAACAGCATTAGCAGCTTCAATTATTACAAACAAGATGGACTTTATTTTCATCATATGTGTACAGAAGTTCTTACTGACATTAAAATAGGTTTATATGTTGAAGTTTGTTTGAAAGTAATAGTGTGGTTTGTGGTTAGACTTGTCTTTTTAATGTTAGTTTTTCTCTGGCTGCTATAACTGTTTGTTATTGCAAGTGATCAAGTATGTTGGCTACTCTGGAGGATTCTATATATATATATATATATACTGAGCACAGTAAGTTTTAAATTACTTCAACAAGACAAACACAAACCTCAAGAATCAGTGTTTGAATCTCAATAACAGTGACATTCTTCATGCCGCAATGCATTCTGGGTGCATCATACAAAACTCATCAATGGCATGAAGCACGTCATCACTGTTGACATTCATACGCTGGATCTTGATGTCTGAGTGTGTCTAACTGAAGCAGTAGTTCAAAATATTTAGTGTGTTTTTAAAAGCATACAGATTAAATCACTGGATCTCATGCTGTAGAAACATGTAATCAATTAAATGAAATAAACAATATATAATGATCTAGATCAGCTGATCAGAACACTACATGATTATTATATTTGTATCATCATCAGCATCATCATCAAGTAGCTAATATCATCTGATCACATTTTTTCTCTTGCTTTTCTTGCTTTAACAAACAGTTACAGCAGCCAGAGAAAAACTAACATTAAAACATCAACTGAATAAAACTAAATAAAACACTGACCACCATAATGGTAACATCAAATCAAACTATTATTTTCAATAAATCATCAACATCTAAACCTCTGTTAATTCTCAATAAGAGCTTCTGTAGACGTGTGTCAGAAATAAAGTCAGTCTGGTTAGTAATAAGTGAAGCTGGTAATGCTGTTTGTGGAGTTGTTTAATCAGATCTTCAGAGATTTAATGTCTTTTATCTTCAGTTGATTTCATCTTTTTTTCTGTTCTTGTTGTTTCTCTTTCCTTCATTGATTCTGCTTGTTGACAGCAGGTGTTCATCAGTGTCTGAATTAGCACGTGTTTTCATTCACTCTGTCAAGTGGACTATATTAGTGAACTAATGTAGGGAATAGTGAATGAGGGTATAGGGTGTGATTTAGAACACAGCCTCTGAGTGTGACTTTGAGCGATGTTAACTCACAGTATATTGCTGTAGTATACTTTCTCCAAAATGTCAAATATTTCCCAGAATTCATTGTTTTCTACGGTATATTTCTGTTTTAATGGAAAACAGCATGTTGCTGTTGAAATTTGGCCATTTTTCTACAGCAAATTTTTTACAGTGTAGCAGTATTAGTATCAGAGATAGTGACCTTCATTCATAAAAAGATGTCATTAAAAATATTTCCACAAAGATTCAACACAAAATGCACTAACAGGCAAAAAAAAAAAAAAAAAGCTCAATGAGGGTGCTCAACCACTAAAAAACAAACAAACAAAAAAGGTTAAGTAAAAAAGGAAGAAAAAGTTGTTCTTCTCAGATGTATTCTGGTTGTCAGTTCTCAGTCTGAACTGTTGAAACTCTGTCAAGTCTGCAAAGTCAAGATTTTCACTCAGTAATAAACTGCACTAAGGTTTCTCATCAAACCCTGTCGTATGCCTTGTGAATTCCTGAATGGTAGAAGTTGTGTTCATTTTGTGTTCAGTTTAACTGCTATTAAAGTTGCAAGCAGGATTTTTTTGTTGTTGCAATTTTTCTCCTTTTGCGTTCTGAAAAAAGGAGGTCATGTGGCTTTAGAACAACACAAGGGTGACTGATTATTATTGGGTGAACTCTCACTTTAAGCTGACAGTGAATCAGATGTTGTTGTTGTTGTTGTTGTGTCAGACCTGCAGGTGGAGACACAGCAGAGAGTGAAAGAGGGAGATTCAGTCACTCTGACATGTAAAAGCAGCTGCTCTCTGACTGAACAAACAACATTCATCTGGTTCAGAAACACAGAGATTCACTGAAGGAATTGAGAAAGAGAATCAGCTTCATCTGCAGTCAGTCAGTCGTTCTGATGCTGGAAACTACAGATGTGCTGTAAGAGGACAGGAACATCTTCGCTCTCCACCTGTTTATCTCAAAGTAGATTGTGAGTACAAACTGAATCATTAACAGTGAAATATTTCACACACTTGGAATTTCTAAATTGCATTTGTTGAATATGTAAATCTATTGTAGGCCCACAGAAATTGGGAAAATAATATTTAGTAGTGTGTTGTAAAAAGTGCAGAAGAAAATGAAAGATTTCTATGTTTGGTGCTGAAACTGTCTTTCCTCATCTCTGTGTTTCAGGGGTTGATGGTCAGCAGGATTGGGGAGTGAATTACAGCCCTTCATATGTTTGTGCATTAAAGGGATCAACAGTGAAAATATCCTGTACTTTAAAATATCCTCCTGGTCATGTGATCAGAACAGTCTTCTGGACCAAACATGTTGTAACTGATGGAGAACTACCTGACCTGAGAAATGAACCAGGAAAAATAGGAAGAGTTCAGTATCACAGAGAATATAAAGACACTCACAGCATCACTTTGGTGAATGTAAGAGAAGCTGATAAACACGTCTACTACTGCAGATTTACTACAAACATTGATGGTGGAAAATGGACGGGGATTCCTGGAGCTCAGCTTGACGTCACAGGTAAAACTAGTGAACTCTCAGAAATAGACCACAGAAACACACACACACACACACACACACACACACACACACACACACACACACACACACACACACTGAGATAATTTGTTATGTAACTGACTTATTGTCAGCGAATTCTGTGTCATAAAACAAACTTAAATTAGTTCAAACTCAGTTACTCTGGCAACTTATGCTGGGAAACTAGCCTGGTCCAGAGCAGGCTAACCATCAGGCTAAACTGAGCTCCTCTAACTGACCAATAGGAACGCATTGATATTACAGCTGACTCTCTCACATAATTTCTTGACAATTAAAAGTGTTATATAGCCCACTGAATCATTCTCAGACTTTATACTGACAACAATGGAAGCACTTGGGAGAGAACTGTCAGGAAACTTATTTCTTCGCACAAAAGAGGACAGTGATACAAGAGGATTAACAAATCATTGTTTTAAGTGTGATAATATAGCAAAAGTAACACAGAATTTCAAAATCAATAGACCTGTGACAATAGACTGTCTTTGAAAGGCTTTTGTCTTTCAAACACATTAAAATGTAACTCACATCATTTCACATTTTCATGCAATGCAGGAATTCCCCAAACTTTTTGTCAGCTGAACCTCTTTGATGTAATATATTTACTTGAAGTAAGCCTAGAGATTTTAAGTTTATAATTTAGTTAAATAAAATTAAGTAAAAAATAATAATAAAGAAAAAAATAATTAATTTAAGTTCACGGTTCTCTGATGTCAGTTAATGGTCACATGACATACAGATAAACAAATAATACATTTCTTCTTTTATTAGTAAGTGTTTTATTTTGAATTTTGCATCTGAGCATCTGTGGGGCGTCCTCAAACGGACGGTGGAGGAGCGCAAGGTCTCTAACATCCACCGGCTCCGTGATGTCATCATCAGTGGAAGAGGATCCAGTGGAAACCTGTGAAGCTCTGGTGAACTCCATGACCAAGAGAGTTACGGCAGTGCTGGAGAATAATGGTGGCCACACAAAATATTGACACTTTGGGCCCAATTTGGACATTTTCACTTAGGGGTGTACTCACTTTTGTGGCCAGCGGTTTAGACAGTAATGGCTGTGTGTTGAGTTATTTTGAGGGAACAGCAAATTTACACTGTTATACAAGCTGTGCACTCACTACTTTACATTGTAGCAAAGTGTCATTTCTTCAGTGTTGTCACATGAAAAGATATAATAAAATATTTACAAAAATGTGAGGGGTGTTCTCACTTCTGTGAGATACTGTATATACCTTTAATTTGGAGAAAGAGAAACTGGAGAAGTGTCTTTAATGCATCAGACATGTGTCACTTTGCTCACAGCTGATTGGTCCAGTTTCGGTTTGAGACGTCTTACCCAGAACACAATCTGCCCCGATGGTGATGAACACCACTAAAAGCCCCAAGTAGGAAAAGCTGCAGAGCGAAGATCTTCAAAATGGGGCGTTAACTCCAAAAGTGGGCAGAGTAATTATTAACCTTATTAACTGCTTATCTCCTGAAGTGCCATTTTCTTCAGCATGCTATTCAGCACAAATCCCTTCCTCCCATTTCACTGGTTAAGGCTGGAGTAGGGTAGGTTTAGGGTTTAGCATTGGCTGTAGCATCGTGTAGGAAATCAGCACTGTGATTGACATGACCAATGAAATCTTTAGAATTGGCTGCAGGATAGAGTTTATGCTGAACTGGATTGTGAAAAAAAAAAATAAAAAAAAATCATGCATGTGTGTCATGTGCCTGTCTGTCAATTGTAGGAAGTTACGCCCTATTTTGGAGCTCCAACAAATATTAAGAAATCTCAAAGCTGCAGCGATACTCTTCTAAAAAACAGACTGCTTTCTTGGTGCCTAAAACCCAGGGTTGGCAGAAACTAAACTGAATACCTGGCTAGCCCTGATTTACATTGTTAAAACTTTGTTATTATTCTAAATTAGTTGTTGTTGTTGTTGTGTCAGACCTGCAGGTGGAGACACAGCAGAGAGTGAAAGAGGGAGATTCAGTCACTCTGACATGTAAAAGCAGCTGCTCTCTGACTGAACAAACAACATTCATCTGGTTCAGAAACACACAGAGATTCACTAAAGGAATTGAGAAAGAGAATCAGCTTCATCTGCAGTCAGTCAGTCGTTCTGATGAAGGAAACTACAGATGTGCTGTAAGAGGACAGGAACATCTGATCTCTCCACTTGTTTATCTTAAAGTTGAATGTGAGTACAAACTGAATCAAGAGTTTGTGTTTAAAGATTCTTCATGAATCCAAGGTTGATACATCAGTAAATATAAAAGTCAAAACATAATACAGAAAACAATACATAATGGCTCACAAGAATGATTTAAAAATATATTAATGAATAAAGACAAAGAAAAGTAACAGTAATCAGGTAGGGCAGCTAGAGAAACACCTGTTCAAAATGACAATGGAGAACATTAAATACAAGATTATTTAACAGCCAATGAGAGAGAACGCCATTGAGGCCAGTTTATCAGAAATCCCTGATGATGTCACACTGCTCCCATGGATCGGGAATCCTCTCTCACGGCCACCTAAAGACTCAAAATAAATATTACACAGACACTCTTTCAGGTTCATCTGTCTCACGTGTGAAATGATCTTCATGATCTTCTTGTTTCAGGGGTTCAGAGACCTGCTCTGCACACAGTTTCTGGGATCGTGGTGGGATGTGGAGGATTGATCTTCATCATCATCATCATCATCATTGTGTTCATAAAGTGAGTGAATGTTGAGCAGCTCCTGCATTAAATTACTTAAAAAATGAACATGGATGAAGAATTTGTTGAACTTTTCACAATCAAAAATTTTAAATATAACATTTTCCTGACATTTTTAGTACTTTCTTTCCATTTTTTTTTTCTTCAGGAAGAAGAGGAGAGATGGTGGAGCTGAAATTATTGGACAAAATCAGGCAAGTTTGATGATTCATACCTGAAACTACAAAGGCAGCAGTTTCATGACATGGATATTATATTTAACTAGAAAATACAAGACTTGTAAGATCATGTACTGCTGCTTGACAAATATTTGACATGAAAACAATCTGGAAATCAATGTGCAAGTAACTCACAGTCACATGTGTTTCTGAATGATTGATCTGTTGTTATATTTCTGTGATATTTTCTGTGATAAACTGCAGGAGGATCGCTCTGACAGATCAGCAGAAACGGCTCTGACCAATGACGTTCCACTGTATTCACTCGTATCAACCAATCAGAGGGATGATCTGTATTCCAGCGTTAAAGCAAAGAAACCCGAACGCTCCGGGAGAAAACAAGCAGAAACAGACTCTGGAGATGTTGGAGAGGTTCAGTATGCCAGTGTCCATCACTTCAAGAACAAAGACATGAAGAAGACTGAAGAGAACGACTGTCAGACCATTGAGACGCATCATCCATCTGAAGCCAACAGGTGAGAAACCATCATTCATCTGAACCCCAATAAAACATGATCAATGATGAATCAGAGCTCTCGTTTTTGTGTTGTTGAGATGTTGGATTGTCATCTGCTGGTGGGACTTTCTGAAATGCCACATTAACATATTTATTTCTCCCCAGATCTGAGGACATTATCTACAGCTCAGTCAAATAAAGAGCATGTGATCAGAGCCACAGCCTGTTAATGTTGAGTCCAGGTCATGTTCCCATCTCCCGCTCCTTTTGATTTCACCAATTTGCACATTTATGGGACCATTTTGCTGTCACTGCCTGTTTAGCCCCATCCACCGATTCATGCATGTAGTAGGTAAATAACCAGAGAGGCAAAAGCAGGTCTAGGCAGAAACCGAACGATAAAGATGGCTCCGATGACAACAAGACGCTGTGCCAAGTTGTAGAAAAATATAGTTCCAAACGTAGGATTGGGAGGAGCCTCAACATTCAGACCTGTCAATCATCATTACGAGTGTTTATAAGGCTTTTAGGATAGATTTTAAAGTCCTACTCATCACATACAAAGCTTGTAATAGACAAGGACATAACTATATTGCTAGCTCTCTCGTGAACTATTTTCCACTAATAACTTTAAGATTGTCTAATGCAGGTTTACTGGAGGTCCAGAACTATAATCGAAAGAAAACTGGTGATGCGGCCTTTACTAATTATTCCCACAAACTGTGGAAAATCAAGAAAATCAAGTTTCATATTGGGGACTGAATGTAAATATCACTTCATCCAGGACTGTTTTTTGTTTTTCTGTGTAATAAAGTATCACAATATAATATGAAAAACTGCTTCAGTGCATGAGTGAACTGTCTGAATGAATCAAACTGAATCACAAACAATTTCAGGCATTTTTTCCAAAGCCAAATTAGATCAATAGCAATTTATTCCCAAACGGTGTGTTCTGATTCAAAACAGCTGACAGAAAACACACATTATACGATTGCTGAAATTAAAAGAAAAAACTAATGTTAAAAATTCAAGGGTCAAGGCAAACACTGATCACCATAATGGTGACTGAAACATTAAATCATCAGCATCTAAACCTATGTTTATGGAGTTGTCCACTGGGAAACTTCCCGCTAACAGTGTTTCACTGAACATTATTAGACTGTTTTTAGAGAATGTTTCATACCTTTTAGGAGAACGTTCAAGGAACAAAATCAAAACTTGCCACTAAAAAAAAAAAATACAACAACAAAAACATTTCTAGCTGGGTTGGCTTGATCTTAAAAGACTGTATTTATTTTAAAATAATTTATATCTTTGTTTAATTTTCAATAGCATGTGTTGTGCTGTAGTTCTGTGAATAAAACCAACATCTAAATCTTCTTCTAGAAACCAGAAACACATTGAGATAGAAGACTACGTAATGTTTAACTCATTTATTACCAGGTTTGAATTTAATTCAATGGTGTGTGTCCTGAATTACATGAGAGAGTAAAACTTGCATGTAAATGTTGTTCTATAACAAGACACACACTTTGAAAGTTGACATGTCAAACCAGTGGCGGCACAAGGCCGGGGCTTGACCCACCAGAAATCTGCTCTACTCTCAGTGTAACTTTCATTAGAAATAATAAAGTCATTAAAAAACTTAAAAAAAAAAACTAAAAAAACTAACAAACAAAAAAAAAAAAAAAACAAGTGCCTTTAAAATGTGCCTTTAAAAATGGTTTTTAATGGGGAAGTCAAGCACACGCTCAGGTACGACGCACAGGAATAGCTATTAAATTAAACTCCTCATCAACAGTGATCATTTGAAAAACAGAATTTAGAAAATCTTCCTTGTATTTCATCTTCATCTCACTCCGGCACAGTGGGTGGTTACATGAAAATACCTGGACTTATTTGTAATATTATATTAATTGTTTGTATTAATACCAGTGTCTGATCTTGTTAGTTGTTTTATGCAATCAGGGTTAAACTGAGTTTCAAGTCACTAGGATTCATTTTCACCTCCAGTATTTTAAACTTTAAGAGCAAAATGAGCACATTTAAAACATTTTATCATCATTTACTCAATATGTTTCTGAAGTGTGAATTGATATCATATTTTATATGAATATGTAACAGTTAAATGTGTTTTAGCTTATTGTGTAAAATTTAAGCCTCATTCTTACTGAAATGGGCAGTAATGTGCACTACATCTTTTTGGCCACTAGATGGCAGTAAAGTCAATGGAAGTCTAGAAAAGATTTGAGAAATGAATCTAGTTCCTCCATTTTGAGAGGCTGTTCACAGCAGAGCCGGGTGGAGCGTGAAGTCCAGCTCCTCCTCTCTGAATGTAATTTGGGTGTAATGGGCGGGGCTAGAAGGTCAAACCACACCCTAACCGACCCATTACTCCATCCCTCCACCCATTAGATCCACAGAGCTGGAGATGGAGGTCATTTGGCTCTCCAGTGAGCACCACTTGTCCATTTTTGGGAGTTAAATAGATCCGTTAGTGATGTATTAATGTTTTTGAAGACTGTCCGTGTGCTTGTGTTTTCTGTCAGAAACTGGCACTGACCCACTTAAACACAATGTAGTTGCTGATAGTTAAGACTGTTATTCATGGGTGTGTGTGTCGTCCACCGCTTCATGTGTTAAACAGAGTTTGTGTGAGAAAGAGGAAGTGAAACTAAGAGCTGTAAAGATGCTGCTCAGACGCTCCTGCAGACATGATGAACATCTTTAACTGTTCTTTCTCAAAGCAAACATCTTTCACATATTCTCTCACAAAGATTTAACAATAGTGAGCTCTACAGAGATAAAGCTTGTGTTTGACATCTGGAGACATTAACTCTCTTCTCCAGTTGTTCTTGTGTAGTTGAGATGACGGTCACACATCACCAGGAAGAGGAAGACCAACATTTAGCTGCACTTTATAAAGTGTGAAAACTGCAGGCATTTGACGGCTTAAACTGATGATGATTTTGTCATTTGTGCGTCGACACTGACACACTGACACTGCAGAGCGGTAAGAACATTTTTACCATTATTGTTTATGAGTTCCCTTACGAAAAACTAGTATACTTCAAGTTCATTTGATCAAGTATACTAAAGTAATGTTCAAGTATACTTTATGTAGTAAGTATAATATCAATGTACTAGTAGTAAACTTGTAAGTGTACTATTTTAATACCGCTTGGGACTAAATTGGCCCAATTGAAGTATACGTTTAAGTGTACTATAAGTGTAACAGTAGTAAACTTTAACTAGTTCACATTTGTACTGCATCTGTACTAAAAGTGAACTTATACTAGTATACTAGTAGTTTACTATTTTAATACTAGTAGTAGCTACATTTTTAGTATACGAAAGTACACTTTGAAATATACTCTCAGTAAACTGCTAGTTTAGTGCAAGTATACTTTTAAGTTTTCTGTAAGTGAACATGACATCACACTTATAGTTTACTTTTTATATATTATTTTTGCACTTTAAGCATACTTCTATGTTCCTACACAGCAAAAACTGCAGTGTTAAATTAACTCCATACCATAGACCATACTCAAGAGTGTTAAAGTTAATGAGATAATGAAGTGATTAATTGAGTGATGATTGAGCATTATTGAAGACACCTGATGATAACAAGCAGAATCACCAAAGGAGAAAATCACAATTTTTAAGCCACCATCGTGGAGATGAGGGTTTGCTTTAGTTGGGCTCTTGACCCTTGACTTTTTAAAATAAAATTTAGTTTGGGCTGTTTTAACTGAGTTATAACATCCAGACAAACAAGTGGAAAAAATGGTCAGGTGTTGTTGGTTATGTTTTTACATAATCATTATTTGGTCTGAATCACTGAACTCATTTAGAGCCCAATCTCTGAGTTAGATTTACGTTATTGATTACAGCAGCACTGTGATTCTACAGCACAAGATCAGCTTTATCAATATAATCTGAAGGATTTCACAAACAGTTATTCTGAGCAAAAAAAATCCTTCTTTTAGGCACACACAGACATCAAGAATCAGCCTGTGAATCTCAACAATGGTGAGAATAATAAAGCATGTTGCAGTGCATTCTGGGAGCCACCAATCAAAATTCATCCATGGCTCCCATCATGCATTGCTGCATGAATAAATTATGAGCTTAATTGTCTTAGTAATTTTCTTTATTCTCATATTTTATTTTGTTCCGTTTATGTGGCTTTTTAGTAGCTTGTTTTCTAATGTTCAGAGTTGATCTGTTGATCAGAATATGTTGCTTGTCACCGTCCTTGAGATTCACAGGCTGATTCTTGGTGTCTGTGTGTGCCTAAGAGAAGTATATATATATATATTTTTTTTTTGCTCAGAACAACTGTTTGTGAAATCCTTCAGATTATGTTGATAAAGCGGATCTTGTGCTGCTGTAATCAATAACGTAAATCTAACTCAGAGATTGGGCTCTATATGAGCTCAGATATTCAGACCAAATAATGATTATGTAAAAACATAACCAACATCACCTGACCATTTTTTCCACTTGTTTGTCTGGATGTTATAACTCAGTTAAAACAGCCCAAACAAAACTTTATTTTAACAAGTCAAGGGTCAAGAGCCCAACTAAAGCAAACCCTCATCTCCACGATGGTGGCTTAAAAATTGTGATTTTCTCCTTTGGTGATTCTGCTTGTTATCATCAGGTGTCTTCAATAATGCTCAATCATCACTCAATTAATCACTTAATTATCTCATTAACTTTAACACTCTGGAGTATGGTCTCACCTGTACTCCCTGGAGAGTTAATTTAACACTGCAGTTTTTGCTGTGTAGGAACATAGAAGTATGCTTAAAGTGCAAAAATAATATATAAAAAGTAAACTATAAGTGTGATGTCATGTTCACTTACAGAAAACTTAAAAGTATACTTGCACTAAACTAGCAGTTTACTGAGAGTATATTTCAAAGTGTACTTTCGTATACTAAAAATGTAGCTACTACTAGTATTAAAATAGTAAACTACTAGTATACTAGTATAAGTTCACTTTTAGTACAGATGCAGTACAAATGTGAACTAGTTAAAGTTTACTACTGTTACACTTATAGTACACTTAAACGTATACTTCAATTGGGCCAATTTAGTCCCAAGCGGTATTAAAATAGTACACTTACAAGTTTACTACTAGTACATTGATATTATACTTACTACATAAAGTATACTTGAACATTACTTTAATATACTTGATCAAATGAACTTGACGTATACTAGTTTTTCGTAAGGGTTAAAATAATTCAGCAGGGCTACGACTGATATTTATCAAACTGTTTTAGGTGAATGTTGATTTGATGAAGTGATTTGAACTCCAGAAGCTCAATATCTGTTGTAGATTCATGTGTAAATATTGTGTGAAGCTCTTTAGACACACGAGGCCTGACATGAGAAACATCATCAGTTCACGTCAAGCCTTCAATGAGCCGTGAATTATTCTGAAATCATCATGTGCTTTATCTGTCAAACAGAGTTTGTGATGTTGTATAGAGATGAGGCTCATAATGTGATAATCGTCAGTTTTCTGATTGCAGAAGTCACTATGGTGTCGTCTCTCATAAAGTCTCTTCCTCTGATCGTAGTGATCATGACTGCGGGTGAGTCTTCAGTTTCACTCACTATACAGATATTTGAACAAAAGATGATTGAGATCTTCACACTTACAAACTGACATCAGTGTTTGTTGCTGAAAGTCTGTTTAATTATTTTCCTCATTTCTGTATTTCAGAGGGTTTCTGGGGTCAGCAGGATTGGGGAGTGAATTACAGCCCTTCATATGTTTGTGCATTAAAGGGATCAACAGTGAAAATATCCTGTACTTTAACATATCCTCGTGGTCATGTGATCAGAACAGTCTTCTGGACCAAAACTGTTGGAGAATCACCTGATCTGAGAAATGACCCAGGAAAAGTAGGAAGAGTTCAGTATCACAGTGAATATAAAGACACTCACAGCATCACTTTGACGGATGTAACAGAAGCTGATAAACACGTCTACTACTGCAGATTTACTACAAACATTGATGGTGGAAAATGGACGGGGATTCCTGGAGTTCAGCTTGACGTCGCAGGTAAAACTAGTGAACTCTCAGAAATAGACCACAGAAACAAACACACACAAACACTTTCTTTTGTTACTGAATCTAACAAATTACCTTCTTTATTTGTTGGAACACAAAAGGAGATATTTTATAAAATGGCCTGATCGCTCTTGTTCATATAATGACAGCAAGCCAGCGGAGGCAGTGTGATGCTTTGGGCAATGTTCTGCTGGGAAACCTTGGGTCCTGCCATCCATGTGGATGTTACTTTGACACGTATCACCTTCCTAAGCACTGTTGCAGACCATGTACACCCTTTCATGATCACGGTATTCCCTGGTGGCAGGATAATGCTCCCTAGATTTTTGCTTCATTAGGGCCCAATAACATTGTATCATTGAAACATTAATTTGCCGTTAAGTTGCTTTGAAACAATGGCTACGTTCACACTCTCAGTTTTGGGAATGACAACCACATTTACTTACAGGTGTGAGTCTGGAAATGTCCCGTTCACACAGCAGCATCTCAAATACTGTCTGTATGAATGAGAATCAAGCCCATATTCTCTTACCAGTAACCATAGTGACAGTCACCGAAGTAATGTCAAAGTTGGTGATGGTTAAAACTGAATTCGGTTATCACTCCCGTAAATAACCAAATTGTGTGTGAACATAACTTTATTAAGGATTCAAATACAAGATTGACAGCCGTATTCTGTTGCTGAGTGAACATGGCCTACATGAACTGTGAAAAGATCTATACATGAGAGAATTATAAAAGTCAAGTCAAGTAAAATTTATTTATATAGCGCTTTTACAATTGGTAATTGTTTCAAAGCAGCTTTACATATTAGAAGCACAGAAAAAAAAAAGGGAAGTGGTTAAAACTGTACAAACAAGCGTGGTAATATGTAACATATACAAGATGGTGCTACATTAAGCCAATGTCGGCTGACTTCCAGGGGTGGAAAAAACCCCCTAGGAGAAAAACCCAGCATGCTAGCACTGGGAAAAAAAGTCCTAGGAGGGAAAAAACCCCTTGGAAAATATATATATGTAAATGTATATGGAGATCAAAATCTGAATTGTACATTTTTATTATAGAGTTTAAAAATCGATTATATATAAATATATGTAAGCGGATACGGGGATCCTGGGCTACGTTGTAGTCAGGTCCAGACGCAGGTTCTCCATCTGACCTGGATACGGCCTGGATCCAGCACCCGGCAAACCTCAGGATAAGCAGAGAGACAGATATTAGCGTAGATGCCATTCTTGTTCTGTTGTACAGGTATATCTAGTGTTATAGGAAATGTTCTCGGTTCCGGCCGACCTAATTATTGCAGCGTAACAATCCTTTAACGGATTTGAAAAATGTTAATGTATTGATAATGTGTTATGTGTATGCAAGAGCAAAGAGATGTGTTTTTAGTCTAGATTTAAACTGACAGAGTGTGTCTGCTTCCCGAACAATGCTAGGAAGATTGTTCCAGAGTTTAGGTGCTAAATAGGAAAATGATCTGCCGCCTTCAGTTGATTTTGATATTCTGGGTATTATCAACTGGCCTAAATTCTGAGATCGCAATAAACGTGAAGGACTATAATGCATTAAGAGCTCACTTAGGTACTGGGGAGCTAAACCATTTAGAGCTTTATAAGTAAGTAGCAAGATTTTAAAATCTATACGATGTTTAATAGGGAGCCAATGTAATGTTGACAGAACTGGGCTAATATGGTCATACTTTCTGGTTCTAGTAAGAACTCTAGCTGCCGCATTTTGAACCAACTGTAGTTTGTTTAAAAGCCGAGCAGAACAACCACCCAGTAGAGCGTTACAATAATCTAGTCTTGAGGTCATGAATGCATGAACCAACTGTTCCGCATTTGTCATTGAGAGCATATGTCGTAATTTAGATATATTTTTTAGATGGAAGAAGGCGGTTTTACAGATACTAGAAACATGACTTTCAAATGAAAGATTGGTATCAAAGAGCACACCCAGGTTCCTAACTGAGGACGAAGGTTTAATGGAGCACCCGTCAAGTGTTAGAGAGTATTCAAGGTTTTTTCGTGAGGAAGTTTTTGGTCCAAAGATTAGGAAATCAGTTTTTTCTGAATTTAATAATAAGAAATTTCTTGTCATCCAGTTTTTAATGTCAGCTATGCATTCTGTTAGTTTTGTGAATTTGTAGGTTTCGTCAGGGCGCGAGGAAATATAGAGCTGAGTATCGTCAGCGTAGCAGTGAAAACTAACACCATGCTTCCTAATTATCTCTCCTAAGGGCAGCATGTACAGAGTGAAAAGCAACGGTCCTAATACTGAGCCTTGTGGTACCCCATATTTAACCTGTGATCGATACGACATCTCTTCATTAACTACCACAGACTGATAACGGTCAGATAAGTATGATTTGAACCATGCCAAAGCAATTCCACTAATGCCAATATAGTTTTCAAGTCTTTTTAAAAGAATGTTATGATCGATAGTGTCAAAAGCAGCACTGAGATCTAATAACACTAATAGAGAAATACAGCCACGATCGGATGATAGGAGTAGATCGTTTGTAACTCTAACGAGAGCAGTCTCAGTACTATGGTATGGTCTAAATCCTGACTGGAAATCCTCACAGATTCCATTTCTTTCTAAAAAGGAACACAGTTGTGTTGAAACTGCCTTTTCTAGTATCTTTGACAGAAAAGGTAGATTCGAGATTGGCCTGTAATTTACTAAATCTCTCGGATCTAGTTGAGGTTTTTTAATAAGAGGTTTGATAATAGCCTGCTTAAAGGTTTTTGGCACGTGTCCTAGTGTTAAAGATGAATTAATTATATCAAGAAGTGGACCTACGACCTCTGGAAGCATTTCTTTCAGTAGTTTAGTCGGCATTGGGTCTAACATACATGTCGTTGATTTTGATGATTTGATAAGTTTAGATAATTCTTCCTCTCCTATAGCGGCGAATGATTCTAGTTTTACCTCAGGGACACTACAGTGCACTGTCTGAAGAGAAACTGTAGACGGTTGCATGTTTATAATTTTCTCTCTAATATTATCAATCTTGCAAGTAAAGAAGTTCATAAAGTCATTACTGCTGTGCTCTATGGAAACGTCAGCAGTTGAATCTCTGTTTCTAGTTAATTTAGCCACTGTGTCAAATAAATACCTAGGATTATGTTTGTTTTCTATTAAGAGATTTGAAAAATAAGTAGATCTAGCATTTCTTATGGCTGTTCTGTACTCAATCATTTTTTCTTTCCACGAAAGGCGAAAAACTTCTAGTTTTGTTTTCTTCCAACTACGTTCAGCTTTTCTAACAGCTCGTTTTAGAGCCCGAGTGTGCTCATCATACCACGGCGTTGGATTAGTTTCCTTAATCTTCTTTAGACGTAAAGGAGCGACCGCATCTAATGTGCTGGAAAAGAGAGAGCCAATAGTTTCTGTTGCAGCATCGAGTTCTTCTAAGTTGTCAGGTATACTAAGACGATGAAACTGCTCGGGGAGATTATTTATAAAGCAATCTTTAGTGGCAGACGTGATTGTTCTACAATATTTATGGCTGGGTGGTGGTTTTGTAGCCTTGGCTAATTGTATTATACACGAGACTAAATAATGATCTGATATATCATCGCTCTGCTGTAGAATTTCAACAGCATCAATATCTATTCCATGCGACAGTATTAGATCTAGGGTATGATTACGACAATGAGTGGGTCCTGACACGTGTTGTTTAACTCCAATAGAGTTTAAAATATCTGCAAATGCCAATCCAAATGCGTCTTTATTATTATCTACATGGATATTAAAATCACCAACAACAAGGACTTTATCCGCAGCCAGTACTAACTCTGATAGAAACTCAGCAAATTCTTTGATAAAGTCAGTATGGTGCCCTGGTGGCCTGTATACAGTAGCCAGCACAAATGTCAACTTACATAATGTTACATAAAGCACCATCACTTCAAAGGAATTATATTTGAAATTCTTTTGAATGATTCTGAATATATTACTATAAATTACAGCAACACCTCCCCCTTTGCCTTTCTGTCGAGGATTGTGTCGATAATCATAACCTTGAGGACTAGATTCATTTAAAGTAATGTAATCGTCTGGTTTTAGCCAGGTTTCTGTCAAACACAGCAAGTCTAGTTTATTGTCTGTGATAGTTTCATTTACAATAAGTGCTTTTGAAGAAATAGTTCTAATATTCAGTAACCCAAGCTTTATCATTTGTTTATCTGATTTATCTGTGATTTTCATTTTTTGAACATCAATTAAATTTTTACCCTTAAAAGGTTTCGGAAGTTTTTTGTATTTACTAGTTCGAGGTACAGACACAGTCTCTATGTGATAATATCTAGGTGAAAGTGTTTCTATGTGCTGTGAATTATCTGAGTTCTGTGACGTGAGGCGGCTAGCAGACGGTCGGTTTAGCCAGTTTGTCTGCGTCCTGATCTGGGCCCTGGTTTGTCATGTTTCAGCTCTAAGACTATTTGCCAAATTTCTAGAGAGAAGAGCAGCACCATCCCGGGAGGGATGAATACCATCTCTTTTCAACAGATCAGGTCTGCCCCAAAAGCTTTTCCAATTGTCTATGAAACCTATATTATTCTGCGCACACCACTTAGACAGCCAGCCATTGAGTGATGATAACCTGCTAACTATCTCATCACTCCGACGAACAGGAAGAGGGCCAGAACAAATTACTTTTGCTGACATTGAATTTGCGAGTTCACACACCTCTTTAATGTTAATTTTAGTGATCTCCGACTGGCGAAGTCGAACATCATTTGTGCCGACGTGGATAATGATTTTAGAATATTTACGTTTAGCATTAGCCAGCACTTTTAAATTTGCTTTGATGTCAGGTGCTCTGGCCCCCGGCAAACATGTGACTATGGTGGCTGGTGTCTCTATTTTCACGTTCCGTGTAATAGAATCGCCAATTACTAGGGCACTTTCAACAGGATTTTCAGTGGGTGCGTCACTGAGTGGGGAGAACCTGTTTGATGTTCTAATCGGAACGGAAGAGTGGTGTTTGTTCTTGCCATTATGCCGCCTCACAGTCACCCAGTTAGCCTGCTGCGTGGCTTCTACAACCGGAACCGAATGTGTAGTGTTTACTAGGCTAGTCGCATCCAAAGCAGTATCTAAGGCCCTTTCATTCTCACTATCCTCAATTAAAGTTTGGATGCGTGTCTCTAATTCTGAGATTCTCTCTGTCAGCCTGACAATATCCCTGCATTTATCACATGTGTAAGTCTCACTGCTGACAGAAAGAGCTAAGCTGTACATGTTGCATTTACTACACATGATAATCGTCGGACATGACTGACCGTGTGTTTGATGAACGTCGTCCGAAAAACTGCAACGCACACGGGACTCGCTGGCTGGATGTCTCGGTCGCTTGCCGGTGCCTGGGGCGAGGGTGATGTGCGGGACGCTGTACCTCGCGGTGGATCGATGAATGCCGGGCAGCAACGTCTCCACAGCTTCCCGATCTGGCGAGGACAGATCAGAATAACATACATCGGATAAATCCGCCATTCAATCGACAAGGAAGGTTGGTTTAGAGGAAAAAAAAGAAAGTAGACGGTAGCTAGCAGGCTATGGCTAACACTAGGTGATTACGCTGGTGGATTGCTAGTAATAAATCGTTCCGTTTAGTAATACTATGCAATAGGTTAAGTAATCTAGTGAAAAATAAGAAAGTTATATTATGCGAATAGGAATAAAGAGAAGGATTTAGGATAATCTCCACGAAGCTCCGAGCGTAGATCAGACAGCTGGCAGGCAGCAGCGTTGAACCGGTGTGTTGTGCCTCAGTCAAGGCATAAAACATGAATTTAAATGAACAATCATGAACAGGATGTTTTTTTCCTCCTTTGGTGTCCTGGAAAAGAAAGTCATGCTGCCTTACATCAAAACCATAAATAATGACTGGATTTTTATTATTGTGTGAACTTTCACTTTAAGCTGACAGTGAATCAGATGTTGTTGTTGTTGTTGTGTCAGACCTGCAGGTGGAGAAACCACAGAGAGTGAAAGAGGGAGATTCAGTCACTCTGACATGTAAAAGCAGCTGCTCTCTGACTGAACAAACAACATTCATCTGGTATATAAGCACATACAGATTCACTGAAGGAACTGTGAAAGTGAATCAGCTTCAGCTGAAGTCAGTCAGTCGTTCTGATACTGGAAACTATCAGTGTGCTGTAAGAGGACATAATAATCATCTGATCTCTCCTGCTGTTTATCTTAATGTTGAATGTGAGTACAAACTGATTCATTCACATCAATGAAATATATATTTTACATTTTTTTTTTAATGTTTAAATCCCAACAAGTTATGATAACTCATATTAATTTTGGAAGCCGATTGCCTCTATCCATTTAAGTAACAATTAATTATGAGAACTGTGAACATATTTCATTTGAGTTTACTATGAAAAGTATTTTCCTAATATACAGTTAATCTCCATTCAAATACTTTCATTAGTTGAAATGTATACCTGCTAATGCTAAAAATATTAATAAAAAACTTGTACGCTGAACTAAGTCAGATACATTTTTATGCAAAAAGAAAGAAAACATGCGCATAAACTACAATGGAAACACCAAATAAATTCCTTGATGCAAATCATAAAAACCATAACTTTGTGATGGGACGGCATAACTGGACCAACCAGCCGACTGATCTCGTTTCACTGCATCTGAAATGCTGTTTTGGTCGTTCTGTAATGCCTGAACAAATCTGTGGTTTTGTGTAATTTTTGTGTAAAACACCAGCATCTGAATGCAAGATGACATGACAGCATTTATTGTGTTTCATCTGCGCGCTCTGAGGCGCAAATTATTTATTAAATTTGAAAATTATTATATATAGTGGCTTCTACTGCAGCAACTTCCATTTTTCTTAGTGATAGCTATTTAGCGCCAGTTTATCAGGAAGTGATGATTTTGTTTTCTTCAGCTCACTGGATGGAAACGCTGCTTTATTCGCAAATGTTTTATGAGATATTCCAAATTTGCGTGTGAGAAGGAATAGCGACTGTAGAAAGCAAAAGCCAAATCCCGGACATTTTGGGAGAAATAGAAATCCTGGCCAGATGCGTTTTTTGGGTCCAAAAAGAGGACATATCCAGGGAAAAAGAGGACATATGGTCACCCTATCCCCCTAAAACTCAGACACAACAGAAACCCTTTTAAATCCCAATAACATTAAACACTATCAGATCTGTCCCTAGATTGATCTTGTGCAAAACATAAAATAACACTTAATTTTAACATTTACTCTCCTTTCAGAGGGTGAAGCAAAGCATGCTGGGAACTAGAAACAGTTTGAGTCCTGCACACCCCTACTAGACACAAACTGAAATCTCTGATAGTGTGTTTGAAAGTGCAGAAGAAAATGAAAGATTTCAGTTTTTGTTGCTGAAATCCTCCTTAATTATTTTCCTAATTTCTGTGTTTCAGGGGTTTATGGTCTGTGGGATCAGGGAGTGAATTACAGCCCTTCATATGTTTGTGCATTAAAGGGATCAACAGTGACAATATCCTGTACTTTAAAATATCCTCAGAGTTATAAGATCAAAACAGTCACGTGGACCAAAACTGTTACTGATGGAGAATCACCTGATCTGTGTTCAGATCCAGAGAAGAGAGGAGGGATTCAGTGTTTGAGTGAAGATAAAAACACTCACAGCATCACTTTGACGAATGTAACAGAAGCTGATAAACACGTCTACTACTGCAGATTTACAGGTTATTATCAGAATAAAAGATGGACAGTAATTCCTGGATCTTGGCTTGATGTCACAGGTACAGTGACCTTGCAGAAATAGAAACATTTTTATTATCTTTTGAATAAACTATCATCTGTGCCACAGAAACATCAAGCTGTTTATTATATAAATGCTGTCTAAAGTGCTTCGGTTTAGTGTTTTAATATTATTATTTTAGTATTATCACAGTGAATCAGTTGTTGTTGTTGTTGTTGTTGTTGTGTCAGACCTGCAGGTGGAGACACAGCAGAGAGTGAAAGAGGGAGATTCAGTCACTCTGACATGTAAAAGCAGCTGCTCTCTGACTGAACAAACAACATTCATCTGGTTCAGAAACACACAGAGATTCACTGAAGGAATTGAGAAAGAGAATCAGCTTCATCTGAAGTCAGTCAGTCGTTCTAATGCAGGAAACTACAGATGTGCTGTAAGAGGACATAATAATCATCTGATCTCTCCACCTGTTCATCTTGATGTTGAATGTGAGTACAAAGTGATACATTAATATTCACTGGTGGACAGTAACGACCAGCTAACAGAATTTTGTTATAAGAACGTTCTCCAAATATTAAATATTGGTTCTGGGAACATTAAAAAAAATCCAATTTTCTTGATGTTAGAATAACATTTTTTTTAAAAGGTATATTAAGGTGAAAGAACTAAAGGTGTCCTAGAATTAAATATTGAATTTACCTTGGCATAGTTAAATAACAAGAGTTAAGTACATGGAAATGACATACTCAAACTCAAACTCAGTCTCAAACTCCATTGTTTCCTCCTTCTTATATAAATCTCATTTGTTTAAAAGACCTCTGAAAAACAGGCGAATCTCAACATAACACCGACTGTTACGTAACAGTCGGGATCATTAATATGTACGCCCCCAATATTTGCATATGCCAGCTCATGTTCAATGCATTACACAAGGGCAGCCAGTATTAACATCTGGATCTGTGCACAGCTGAATCAACAGACTAGGTAAGCAAGCAAGAACAATAGCAAAAAATGGCAGATGGAGCAATAATAACTGACATGATCATTGATATCATGATATTTTTAGTGATATTTGTAAATTGTCTTTCTAAATGTTTTGTTAGCATGTTGCTAATGTACTGTTAAATGTGGTTAAAGTTACCATCGTTTCTTACTGTATTCACAGAGACAAGAGAGCGTCGCTATTTTCATTTTTAAACACTTGCAGTCTGTATAATTCATAAACACAACTTCATTCTTTATAAATCTCTCCAACAGTGTGTAATGTTAGCTTTAGCCACGGAGCACAGCCTCAAATTCATTCAGAATCAAATGTAAACATCCAAATAAACACTGTACTCACATGATCCGATGTAGGCATGCAGCATGCATGACTAACACTTTGTAAAGATCCATTTTGAGAGTTATATTAGCTGTGTGAACTTTGTTTATGCACTGTTTAAGGCAAGCGCGAGCTCCGAGGGAGGGGGAGCACGAGCATTAAAGGGGCTGTAACCTATATATCGGTGCATAGTTAATGATGCCCCAAAATAGGCAGTTAAAAAAATGAATTAAAAAAAAATCTATGGGGTATTTTGAGCTGAAACTTCACAGACACATTCAGGGGACACCTTAGACTTATATTACATCTTTTAAAAAGAAGTTCTAGGGCACCTTTAAACATTGTAGGAACGCTGATTTGTAACATTCCAAGAACAAGAAAATGTTCAGTTTCCTTAATGTTAGTAGAACGTTATTTAAAGGTTAGTATGATGTTCCTGAAACATTCTTTCATTTATTCAAACACCTGCTGTGAACAAACACTGAAAGAAAGAGAAAGAGAACCTTATTCTGAAATGAAGAAATCATCACCTTCTCCGAGAAGCAAAAGCAGTGTCCAATTTATGAATGAACTGATTCTTTTCAATGAACCTGATAAATCATTTCGCACCAAAAAATTCTTTCACGAATTGGACTGATCCGCAGATGTTCTCGAGTCAACAACTCATTGATTTGTGTGTTTCAACAGGTGGGGTAAAATGCCCCACTCTGACAAAGCCATTTGCTTTATACATTTAAGCAGTTTTAGCTTAAATTGAAAAAGACAAGCCAAAATAACAGTAGATAAATATGAATGTTTATTTATAACCATACCAGTCAATATTGTAAGTTGATGCTAGTTGAGTTAGTTGATGCTAACTGTCTAGCTATATAGATAGACTTCACATGAAGTCAGTTTTCTCTCAGGTACTTCCCCAGTGAAGGCTTCATAGTGAATACTTCAACATCACACTTGTCCAGTGGTGTATAAAGTACTCGAAAACCATTCTTGAGTAAAAGTATAGATATCTTACCAGAAAATTACTTTTGTAGAAGTCAAAGTCACAATTTAGAATGTTACTTGAGTAAAAGTTTTAAAGTATGTGATATTTTTTGTTCTGAAGTACGAAAAGTATATATATATATATATATATATATATATATATATATATATATATATATATATTAAACACTTAAGTATTGAAAGTAAAAGTACAGGTAAATGTAAAATATAAAAGGAGCAAAAAAAAAAATTAAAAATTGTTCTATACACAGTTTGAGCAAGATTGTGTTCAGTTTTAACTCTCTTACATTTTGTTTCTTTGAATTAAAAAAATGGCTAAATGTTTATTGTAATTTTAAAGTATAAAAAATACTATTATTAATTATATATTGATCGTTCATGTTAATTCATAGTTCATTATAAGTAATGTAAGAGACAACTTCAAAATGTTAAAATGTAAATGTTGAAATTAAAAATGAACAATACTTTTATTAACCTTATTTAATGTTACAAATGGACTTATTGTAAAGTGTTATCATTTCATATAAATCCAAACAGTCATGCTTAAAAATTACCATCTTTACACACAAAGGCATAGCATAGCCTAAGTCTATTCTTTCACACATTATTTGCCTCTATTTTAGAAAACTGCCCTCATTAGTGTCCTCAATGACATCTTAATGGCTACTGATTCAGGCGATTCTGTCATTTTAGTTATGCTTGACTTGTCCTCAGCCTTCGATATTGTTGATCATGAGATTCATGTCTCTCACCTGGAATCCGTTGTAGGTCTGCGGGGGGAGGTTTTAAGTTGGTTTAAATCTTTTTTAACAAATCAAAGTTTTTCTGTTAAAGTCGGTAATTTCACCTCCTCTTTAGGCAATCGAAGCTGTGATGTTCCTCAGGGTTCTATTTTAGCTCCCACCCTTTTCTCTCTTTATTTACTTCCTTTGGGCTCCATCTTTAGGAAACATGGCGTTTCTTTCCATTGTTACGCAGATGATATGCAAATCTATCTGCCTGTAGCAAACATGTGCTCTACATACTCTATTAGCGTGTCTAGACAATGTCAAATCATGGCTTTCCAAAAAATGTTCTTCTCCTGAACTCCTGATAAAAGAGAAGTTATTGTCTTCAGCCCCTCTGACTGCAGAACACAAAATCCAATTGATCTTGAGTCATTAAATTAGTTTATCTCTCCCCAAATGAGGAATCTGGGAGTGGTAATTGACTGCTTGAAATTTGACAAATAAGTACTGTTGTTGGTTCAAGTTTTTTCTATCTTCGTTCTCTATCGAAAATCAAATCCTTTATTTTGGAGGGCTCTTTAGAGACTGCAATCCATGCCTTCATTACATCATGACTGGACTATTGCAACTACCTATATTACGGGATCTCAAAGACCCAAATTTCTAGATTACAAGTAATTCAAAATGCTGCAGCTAGATTTCTGAAGAGGCGTAAAAGATTCGATCACATTACGCCCCTCCTGAGATCACATTGGTTACCTACCCATTACAGAATTGAGTATAAAATCCTACTACTTGTTTATAAATCTTTGAATAATCTAGTTTCTTCCTATCTGACTAATTTACTTCACCCTAACACTCCTGTGAGAGGACTAAGATCGGAGGGAAAATTACTCCTAAAAATCCCCAGAACCCACCTAAAGACAAGGGGTAATCGAGCTTTTATTTATTTTTTATTTTTTTGATTCTTTATTTTTTAAAACAATTTAGATTTATAACTATTTACAACAAAGCCCAAGATCCGCCCACATTCAAAAGATACAGAGACAAGAGGGGGAGAAAAAAAAAAAAGAAGAAGAAAGAGGGGAATCATTGTTTAGAGGTATATCCAATACCTCTCAAGATTTCAAGAGGTCTGATAAAGTCTCAATAAGGTCCAACCAAAACTGTACTGTCCTTCTGGTGGCACCATGCACTTTAGCTGTGGTACACTCCAAAAGAGCAATGTCCAGCAGATAGGACATCCAAGTAGACGTAGCAGGGATAGATGGCTCAAACCAAAGTTTCAGGATAACCTTTTTGGCAGCAGTGAGGGCAGCAGACAAAATCCTCATTTGATTGACCGACAGTGATAGTGAGGAATCATCCAACAAAAGAAAAAGCAGTGGATCCTTTTGGATCTGAGTCTTTAGAAGATCAGTCAATATGTCCTGCACCGAGGACCAAAACATCTCAATTCTAGAACAGTCCCAGAACATATGCATATATGTACCTTGACTTGCATTGCTGCATAGGTGACATAAGGGGTCAGCCTTTCTTTTCATTTTATACAATAAACAGGGGGTGGCATACGCCTTATAGATTAACTTATAATGAATCATTTGATGTGCTGGGTTCTTTGAGGTAGCAAAACAATTTCTCCAGACAATGTCCCAGTCAATCAGAATGTTAAGTTCTCTCTCCCAGAAGCTCTCAATCGGAATATTTGAATTCATCTTTTAGAATCTGAAAGGACTTGAGCCCATAATCATTGTATAGATCTTTTAAAGTGTAAATACCACATTCAACCCAGCATTTGGAAACGAATGGTTTGTTACCAGTACAAATATTATTATGATGCCAGATGGGGGTAGATTCACAGATTTGAAACTCCCATAATCTTTTCTGCTGCTTTCCAGATTTTAATAGAATTATTTATAATTGGGCCAAACTTTTCCAGTGCTTTCTTCGATACATTAGTAAAGGATAAATCTTGTAGACGTAATGGGTAAATAATATTAGCTTCTAGGGCCCGCCATGGCACACCAGAGTCAGCATCCATCCAAGTCCTAAGCGGCCTCATTTGGTATGCTAGATAATAAGACCAAAAATCTGGTAGGGATAAGCCACCATGAGGTTTTAGCCGGTGCATAGATTTAAGTCGAATTCTAGGCCTTTTATTATTCCATAAGAATTTTGTTACTGCCGTATTAAGCTTTTTAAAATAACCAATAGGTGGTGCCTGAGGTAACACTGAAAATAAAAAACTTACCCTTGGAAGCAATGTTCCCTCTAAGCTGCGCGCGTGCGAAATAATTGCCGCGCAGAGAACAGACATGAAAATGATTGTAGTAGTTTAAATGAGAAATAATTGCAGTGCTCTGGACAACCGCTATAGAGTTATTGTCGCTATAGAGTTGGAACCGGTGAATGCGGTTAACAGGTTTCATAGAAAGAGAACGATTGAGCGCGTGTGAGCTGGCTGGCCCTGAGCCAAATCAGTCGCGGTAAGAATAATGTCATGTTTGCGGACTAAATACCTCAACACGAGAGGCAACGCGAAACGAAAAGAAATGTGAAATAAAACGTCATGTTTTAATGAAAAGTGGCGGAAATAACGGATGATGGGCACAGAATGCTAACAAAACTCTGAGACATTTACAATCACACACCCACCACAGCTGTAGCTTGCAAACTCAAAATACATCAGTGATATAGCTCAGTTTAAATAGATTTTTGTGTGTGGTGCTGTGGGTTTCAGGGATGTTTAGATAACTATAAAAGAGTTAACGTTCACTTTTCTTAAAAATATTTAGCTATCAGTTTAAATGCTTCAGTTTGTTTTCACTATATAATATATTAAAACAAATAGAAGCATTTAAACTGATATATCAGTTTAAATACTTAAATATTATATTATATTTTATTATATTATAATGTAAGCCTAATAAAAAATTTATCTCACAAGGGGATTGTTTAGGGCTCCTTGCCACGAAAAATCTTAACCTCCTGGTATATAAAATCTGGGAAATTCATAAGCAATAAACATGTAATTTTGATGGTTTAATACTGTTTGTTGCTAATAATTGACTGTACAAAAACACATTATGGTTGTTCCAAACCATCATTGTAACTGCTCATATTATATTATTATAAAGAATTGAACTGTCCTGCAGGAGGACAGAAATTATTTTTTAATAGAATTTCTTGGTAAAGACTGGTACAGTTAATACAGCAATGTGAAAAAAATCTCAAGTAACCTAAAATGTGCTTAATTTAGTGACTGAACTGCTTGTTTTCAAACATATTATTTAATAAATCACTAAGTTACATCAAGGGTCAAATAAAATAGAAACGGCACATTAAAGTTAAATGTTACAGTTGCATGATAAAACCATTTTTGTGTGTGTGTTTACGTTCATTGTACAGGTCTGATATAAAGTATGTTTTTGCTCAGGTGGCCAAAATGTGCGCTCAACAGAGAAAAGTTTTGCTCAGCGAGAAAAAAAATTAGAGGGAACATTGCTTGGAAGTATATTCATCTTAATTGTGGTTATCCTACCATGCAGCGCCAAGCAGAGTGGAGACCAACAGAGAAGATTACTTGTGATCTTATCCAGGAGAGACTGATAGTTCCACTTGGAGATGCGAGATAATGAAGGAAAAACTCTAATTCCAAGATAGTTAAACTGGTCACTAACGGGAATCATATTAGGTAAGGCCTGAATCTCTGATTTGGCAGCTAGGTTGAGGGGCAGAAGTACTGATTTGCTCCAGTTAATTTTATAACCGGACAGTCTACCGAATGTATCAAATAATTTTAAGCATTCATTAACCGAATCTGTGATATTTGATACATACAACAAAACGTCATCGGCATAGAGTGAAATTTTATGGGAAGTATTCACACAGCTTATAGGTGCTATTGCAGGGCATTGTCTAATCGCTTGGGCCAGAGGCTCCAATGATAAATTAAAAAGCAGGGGTGACAGGGGACATCCCTGACGAGTGTCCCTGCCAAGACAGAAGGAAGGAGAAATAGAAGAACCAGTAAGTACCCTGGCTGAACAATTAAAATAAATAGTTTTAACAGCTCGCAAGAAAAAAGAGCCAAATCCAAAATGCTCTAAGACAGACCACAAGAAATTCCACTCAATTCGGTCAAAAGCTTTCTCTGCATCCAGAGAAATGACTGCAGAAGAAGCTGTATAGGAGTCTGCTTGTTGCACAATATGAAGAAGCCTATGTATATTGTCTGCCGCAAATCTCCCCCTTAGAAAACCTGATTGATCATGGCTTATCAAGTCTCCTACACATCTATTCAATCTTAGGGCCAAAACTTTTGCCATCAGCTTAGAATCTGTGGACAGAAGGCTAATTGGCCTATAACTAGAGCATTCAAGTGGATCCTTCCCTTTCTTCAGCAGCAAAACTATTAAAGCTGTGTTTTGGTCCCTGTGTAAAGCACCTGTTTCTAAAGCAAAGTTAAGAGAGTTGAGAATCAAGGGTGCTATTATATCCCATAATATCTTCAGTAACTCTGGGGGAATCCCATCTAACCCAGGGGCTTTATTAGTGCTCATGGAATCCAGGGCAGATTTTAATTCCCCGATTGTCAATGGGCTATCTAATATATTGCGTTGAGAGTCATTTAATTTAGGAAGATTTAGATGTTTAAGGATTAAATCAAAATGAGTTGGGTCAGTGCTGGATTCGGAAGTATACAGATATTTGTAATAGGATTCAAACGTCCTATTTACGTCGTTAGGTTGAGTATATACTGTACCCTCATGCCTTATAGCTGATATACTGGCCTTAGATTCAGCATCTTTCAGCTTCAAAGCCAACAGCTTAGAAGAGCGCTCTCCATGGAAATAATAAGAGTGTCTTGTACGATGAATGATGAATTCTGCTCGATGTAAATATATGGATTTTAATTCTGATTTAAGAACTTTAATTTCTTTAGCTTTAGATTCGCAAAATTTGCCTTTTAGTTCTTTCTCTAGTAAATTGATTTGATTTTCTAATTCAATTTTACGGCTCTCTCTACGCTTTTTATTAAAGGATGAAAAGCTTATACATTTACCCCTAATAAAACATTTAGTAGTTTCCCACAATACCTGGGGGTTAGAGACTGAATCTTTGTTGATCTGTAAAAACTCTTTCAAGGAGCTGCGTAGTTCAGCCACAAATGTACAGTCTTGTAATAGGGAGGTATTGAATCTCCAGCGATTGTGTCTGGAGCCCAACGATACCGCGGTTAAAGATGTAATTACTGGAGAATGATCCGATAAAAGAAGTGGCAGAATATTAACTTTACTAATAAAGGGAATAAGAGAAGGGGACATAAGTAAATAATCAATCCTTGAATAGCTCTTATGACGAGCTGAAAAAAACGTATAATCCTTAACACCGTCATTTTGTAAACGCCAGACGTCACATATGTTAGTGTGTCGCAAAAATGAATTAAAACAACCAGAAATTATTGAATCTGCCTTAGAGGCATGAGATCTATCTAACTGGGGGTCCAACACAGTATTAAAATCGCCCCCTAGCACAGTCAGTCAAAGACAAACTCACAACTAAACGTAAAAGTTCTTGAAAAAATAAGGGATCACTCTCGGTGGGTGCATATACAGACACAAAAGCATATTTAGTATTATTTACGGAACCAACAGCATAAGTGATTCGGCCTTCTGTATCTCCACCCAATCTTATAATTGAAAAATCTAAATTACGCTTAGACACAATCAGCACCCCTTTAGTTTTGTTGGCAGCCGAAGAGGAGCATATCACTTTAAAGTACCTATTTTGAAAGCGATGCACGTCAGCTGCTTTCAAATGAGACTCTTGTATAAGGGCGAGATTGACATTTTTGCATTTTAGGTAATCTAAGCATTTAGTTCGTTTAATGGGGCTATTTAACCCATTGACGTTCCACGACAATATATTTATAGCCATATATTACTAAGGAAGAGCAGACCAGCCAGAACTGAGGCGGGAAGAGAAGATAGCGGTGATCCCCCGGAAAGATAACAGTGATCAGAACAAATGCATACATGTACATGTTTATAAACATACAAACATTACGCATAAAAAAACATGCATAATACAAGTTAAACTTACTTGGACGGTCTTGGGCATAAAACAAAAAGCAAAACAAGAACAGTAACAAAATGGGCAGTAAGCAAAGATTGGAACACACTCTTCTACCTGCCCTGAAGTAACATTATTTGGATACGTGGCCAATTTAGCAGTGCGGCTCGTCCGTCATCACCCAAACCGGTCATTTTCCGGATGAAAAGATAATCAAATTTTCTCAGTAAGGTCCTCCATAGGAACTGCAGATTCGTCTTCATTCACCTCAGATTCTCGTGACGCCGCCGATACAGCTCCCTTCAGAGAAGATTTTACGGCGGGATCCAGATCGAGAGCGAACTTTTCAACCTCCGCTGGTGTCTCAAGAAGTGAAATCTTCCCTCGATGAGTAACTTTCACAACCGCGGGGTAAAGCAAAAAGGCCGTTATTCCCAGCTGAGTTAACTTCTTTCTCGCCGATGTCATCGCTCTCCTCTTAGCCGAAGTATGGGTGCTGTAATCTGGGAAGAAAAGCAACTGCGTTCCCATATGAAGAATTTGTCCAGCTTCATTCAGGATCGCATTCCGATCTTGATAACGTAGCAACTTGAAGATGAATGTACAAGGGGTTGTTTTTGAGCGTTCACCGCTATATATACGGTGGGCTCTTTCAATCTCCATTACTTTGCCGGCAAGGGAGGGAATCCATTTAGGGAGCTGATTTTGTATAAATCTTAGAGGATCATCTCCTTCCACACCCTCTTTTAGCCCTATTAGACGGATATTGGACTGGCGACTTTTATCTTCGATTCTTGCTAACTTTTCCTGAAGGGAGTCCACCGTTAGCTTAATCTCCATGGTGTCTTTTTTTGCGTTACGGAGGGCTGCCTGCATGTTGTCAAAATTATTTGATCAACGGCGCGAAGTTCCCCCTCAGGAACACAATTAGGGTCTTTAACTCGCTTTTTCTCCGGGGAAGCCAATGTTAATTGATGTTTTGCCATCCTTATTTGTTGCCCCGTTAGCAAAGCAATCAAAAACGAATCAAGCGTTGGTGGTTTACTGAGAACAGATAAATTCAGGATACCGAGTCTGGGAGCAATCAAACTACGCCGCCATTGCTATCGGTGGGTCACGTGATCTCCTGGTAATCGAGTGTATGTATGTATGTGTATAATATTTTTGTATCGACTTCCAGACATGTTGATCTGGTTTATCAATGAAGAAATGTTTTCTGGAAACACCCAAAATTGCTGATAAAGAAGCAACTCAACAGAAGTCAAGAGCTCAGCTAAAACAAACATTGATCTCCATGGTGGCAACCTCAAACATTTTTCATAAGATAACATCTAAACTTCTTTTAATTCTCAATAAGAGCTTGTAGACGTATTACAGAAATAAAGTCAGTATGTTAGTAAGAATTGAAGCTGGTTGTGGCGTCATTTCACCAGAAGCCAGGGTATGGCAGACCCTGATGACATCATCCAATCTTACTCCGTCGACATGACAGTCCCACTTTCTTCACACAACTTTTTCCAGCACTTAGTTCAAAACTCAAATAATATGATTTTTGTTCATCCTGCAAAGATTGTACTCGTTTGTAAAACTAAAAGTCAATCAATCAAAAATCACAACCAATCAGAACACAGTGTGCGCGGGCTCTCGTGGTATTTGCATAGCACCAGAGATTAAAGGTGCCCTAGAACCCTTTTTCACAAGATGTAATATAAGTCTAAGGTGCCCCCTGAATGTGTCTGTGAAGTTTCAGCTCAAAATACCCCATAGATTTTTTTTATTCATTTTTTTAACTGCCTATTTTGGGGCGTCATTAAATATGCGCCAATTCAGCGCGTGTCCCTTTTAAATGTTCGCTCTCCCCGCCCCCAAGCTTGCAACTCTATAATACATTGCATAAACAAAGTTCACGCATGCTCGGGCTAACGGGACTAAATCTAACATTACACACTGTTGGAGAGATTTATAAAGAATGAAGATGTGTTTATTAGGGATGTCCCGATCACGTTTTTTTGCCCTCGAGTCCGAGTCCGAGTCATTTGATTTTGAGTATCTACTGATACCGAGTCCCGATCTGATCTGATACTTCTATAATACATAAAAAAGAATAAAGAAGAGCAGATCCAGGATCCAGAAACAGTGCTTCTCAGGTTTTTCAGGTGTCTAACAGTAATCAGATAGTAATCAAATATAAAATATCACTGCATATTATCTTTACTGTAAATTAAATAAAGATTAATCATTATTGAAGTTACAAAAACTATTCAGTCAAGAGCAGTGAGTGATTTCTTTGTTATTTGTTGTTTGATTTAACATTAAAAACAGGCAGCAGGAATAGTTGTTTTCCCTATAAGACATGCACGCGCTAAACGCCTCATTCGCGCCGCGAGACCTCCAGACGCGCGTAAACGCGTCTTTACATTGACTTAACATTGAAATCATTCGCGCCAGACGCTCTATTCGCGTTTGGTGTGAACACAGCATAATACATATATATCCGAGTCCTGATCGGGAGGTAACGTCCGATTCCGATCGAGTCAGAAACCACGTGATCGGATCTGGACATCCCTAGTGTTTATGCATTATACAGACTGCAAGTGTTTAAAAATGAAATTAACGACATGGCTCTCTTGTCTCCGTGAATACAGTAAGAAACGATGGTAACTTTAACCACATTTAACAGTACATTAGCAACATGCTAACGAAACATTTAGAAAGACAATTTACAAATATCACTAAAAATATCATGATATCATGGATTATATCAGTTATTATTGCTCCATCTGCCATTTTTCGCTATTGTTCTTGCTTGCTTACCTAGTCTGATGATTCAGCTGTGCACAGATCCAGACGTTAATACTGGCTGCCCTTGTTTAATGCCTCGATCATGAGCTGGCATATGCAAATATTGGGGGTGTACATATTAATGATCCCAACTGTTACGTAACAGTCTGTGTTATGTTGAGATTCGCCTGTTTTTCTGAGGTCTTTTAAACAAATGAGATTTATATAAGAAGGAGGAAACAATGGAGTTTGAGACTCACTGTATGTCATTTCCATGTACTGAACTCTAATTATTCAACTATGCCGAGGTAAATTCAATTTTTAATTCTAGGGTACCTTTAAACTTGTTGGCACTCGCAAGGAATTTGATAAGTATATACATTAATTAATTAATTAATAATTAAAATATTAATTTAAACATGATTAAAAATACATACTGAGCTAACACAATCTTTGTCAAAGAATACACTTGTTTGTTCACAGTTTGAACGTTCTTGTTTCCATTTGTTTAATTTCAAGATCTGAGGTGAATTATCCATTGTTGCTTTTACAGCTACAAAGCTGGAGCACTAAATGATATTCAAAGTAACGTTACACGCTTTTAACATTAAATAAAGCACATAAACATTACCTGAGATTATCATTATCATACTTTGTGGTGTTGTTCCAGCCACAACAAAAAAAAGAAACCGTTTCTACAATAGAATCGTCGCGTGTCACAGTCGCAGCTGGTAATCACAACACCTCTGATTGGTCATTATTTTCAACAGAAAATTTAAAATGCCACTCTGCCATTCCTAATTGATGCCCCCGGAAGCTGGTAATGCTGTTTGTGGAGTTGTTTAATCAGATCTTCAGAGATTTAATGTCTTTTATCTTCAGTTCATCTAAGGCTTCTCAAAATCAAAGTCTGTTAGCTGTGTTGACACAGGTTTAGATGTTGATTTGCTCTTTTTTCATCGCTGTTTTATATATATATATTTCATGTAGATTCTCCAAAGAGCGTCTCAGTGTCCATCATCAGTCCGTCTGGTGAAATAGTGTCAGGAGATTCAGTGATTCTGAACTGCAGCAGTGATTCAAACCCTCCTGCAGAAATCAGCTGGTATAAAGGGAAAACATTTCTGCAATCTGGCGACACCTACAGCATCAGTAATATCAAGTCTGAGGCCAGTGGAAACTATTATTGTTCTACTAGAAATAAACATGGATCTCAGTCCTCTGCTGCTGTGACTGTGAATGTCATGTGTAAGTCTGTCTTTAATTTTGATCAGTTCTAGATGATTATTTGCTCAGTTGTTTGTATTGCTGCATGTCATTTTACACTTTTTGTCTTTTCAGATCCTCCAAAGAGCGTCTCAGTGTCCATCAGTCCGTCTGGTGAAATAGTGTCAGGAGATTCAGTGACTCTGAACTGCAGCAGTGATTCAAACCCTCCTGCTCTGAACTTCAGCTGGTTTAAAGGAGGAACGTTTGTAGGATCTGGAAGAATCTTCAGCATCTCAAACATCAGCTCTGATCACAGTGGAGAATACAAGTGCAGATCCAGAAATAAACATGGAGAGAAAGACTCTGATACTGTGATGCTGAATGTCATGTGTGAGTTAACGCTTCTGCAGAAACTGACAACAGATCCTCTAGTTCCAGTGAGTTTTGTGATTGTTGATGAGACATTTTTTATTGTATTTCAGATCCTCCAAAGAGCGTCTCAGTGTCCATCAGTCCGTCTGGTGAAATAGTGTCAGGAGATTCAGTGACTCTGAACTGCAGCAGTGATTCAAACCCTCCTGCTCTGAACTTCAGCTGGTTTAAGGAGGATGAAACCTCAGCTGTTGGATCTGGACAGAGTTTCAGCATCTCCAGCTTTAGCTCCAGTTTCAGTGGACGCTTCTACTGTGAGGCTCAGAATAAATATGGATCTCAGAGATCAGCGTCTGTTTCTCTCACTGTTAAAGGTATTTTCTATAAACAGACACTCTTTCAGGTTCATCTGTCTCACGTGTGAAATGATCTTCATGATCATCTTGTTTCAGGGGTTCAGAGAGCTGCTCTGCATACAGTTTCTGGGATCGTGGCGGGATGTGGAGGATTGATCTTCATCATCATCATCATTGTGTTCATAAAGTGAGTGAATGTTGAGCAGCTCCTGCATTCATTTCTTTTGCAATATTTGTTGAACTTAAACCACTATAAATGAAACTTTTCAGTACTTTCTAACAAAAAAAAAAAAAATTCTCCAGGAAGAAGAGGAGAGATGGTGGAGCTGAAGTTATCAGACAAAATCAGGCAAGTTTGATGATTCATATCTGAATCTACAATGACATGGATATTATATTTAACTAGAAAATACAAGACTGACAAGATCATGTACTGCTGCTTGACAAATATTTGACATGAAGACAATCTGGAAAATAATGTTAATGTAACTCACAGTCACATGTGTTTCTGAATGATTGATCTGTTGTTTTATTTCTGTGATATTTTCTGTGATAAACTGCAGGAGGATCGCTCTGACAGATCAGCAGAAACGGCTCTGACCAATGACACTGCACTGTATTCACTCGTATCAGCCAATCAGAGGGATGATCTGTATGCCAACATTAAAGCAAAGAAACCTGAACGCTCCGGGAGAAAACAAGCAGAAACAGACTCTGGAGATGTTGGAGAGGTTCAGTATGCCAGTGTCCATCACTTCAAGAACAAAGACATGAAGAAGACTGAAGAGAACGACTGTCAGACCATTGAGACGCATCATCCATTTGAAGCCAACAGGTGAGAAACCATCATTCATCTGAACCCCAATAAAACATGATCAATGCTGAATCAGAGCTCTCGTTTTGGTGTTGTTGAGATTGTTGGATTGTCATCTGCTGGTGGGACTTTCTGAAATGCCACATTAACATATTTGTATAATTTCTCTCCAGATCTGAGGACATTATCTACAGCTCAGTCAAATAAAGAGCATGTGATCAGAGCCACAGCCTGTTAATGTTAATTGGAGACCGATTTGAGTCCAGCACAGATCATGTTCCTATTTTACAGTTCCTAACTGTAAAACCATCTTCCAAACTGTGTTTTTGCCTTAAATCATTATGATCTGTAATTATTTATATTTCAGAGCTGTCAGGACTAGAATCACAAAACACTGTTTTATGTTGACAGTGCCCATCTTTACACCAGTTACTTTGGTTTATTTACCTGTGTGTCTAGGTGTCTTGGCAAAAGGGGAGATTGAAACTTTGTGTATCAGTTCGAAGTGCCTTAACAGGTAGAGATAGACAGCAGTCCTGACGTGTGAGGAAGATCCATTTAGATCCGCTCTGATGGACAACAAAAAACTCCCTGAAACTTCCTAGCTCTTCCATCCAGACATCCGAAATTCTGTTTTTACTGTTATTTAATTTTTTATGCGTTACATTTTTATTATATATTTGACTCTCCTTTATGTAAAGCACTTTGAATTATAATTGTGTATGAAATGTGCTATACAAATAAAATTGCCTTGCCTATGATTAGCCTAGCCAAGTTTGAATTATTTCCAGCTACCTGCTTATAAGACATTTTTCATATATACGTTTTTATTTTCTTATTGAGTTTTGATGTCATAAGTGACATTCACATAAGGCGATCAACTGTAACCATGGACACATTGGTAATTACCAAAACAATGTTCCTCTGTACAGTATTGCCAACGATTTTCAATGGAAAGCAGCTAAAGCCAGCTCAAAAAGTCTCTGAATGTTGTTAAGACATAATGCACCAACTGTCGGCACTTTACATGTTTTCTCTCCTAATCTGTGCTCATATACTGTATATTAAAGGGTTAGTTCACCAAAAAATGAAAATAATGTCATTAATTACTCGCCCTCATGTCGTTCCACACCTGTAAGACATTCTTTCATCTTCAGAACACAAATTAAGATATTTTTCTTGAAATCCGATGGCTCAGTGAGGCCTCCATAGGGAGCAATGACATTTCCTCTCTCAAGATCCATTAATGTACTAAACACATATTTAAATCAGTTCATGTGAGTACAGTGGTTCAATATTATTATAAAGCGATGAGAATATTTTTGGTGTGCCAAAAAAAAAAAAGGACTTATATAGTAATGGCTGATTTTAAAACACTGCTTCAGGAAGCTTCAGAGCATTATGAATCAGTGTGACACAGGAAATGTTATCATATATGTCTGTTCAGTCTTCAAACTCACAATTTGCACTTTGAGTACTAGTGAAGAATGCTACTGCAGAGTTTTTACATACTTGATGAGTTTGTAAAATGTAGGGGTGTGAAAAAAAGAACACATTTTGGGGCTTTTTTTCTTTACCCACGTTATACCAAACAGGACCTTAGTGGACCCTTATATCACAGAGGATGCTGCACTTTAAGCTTGGCAAGTAAGTGCAGGAGACAAAATAATGCAAACATTTTGTAGATATGTAATATTATGATGAATATGATTTGGTGGCAGGGCAGCTGCAATGTAAGAAGCTGTAAAGCCCTCATTTATTAGTGTTCAAATCCTGACTTTTACTTTTACACTGTTTATACACCGGACACAAGCAGCACAACGCAACAAAAGCCATTAGAACCCATAATAACCAGTGAAGCTGTCACCACTGTCTGTATGACAGTAAACTGATGTGTGTTATATTTCTGACATGCTCAAAGTATGCACTAATTCTGACATGAAGGAAAAATGGTTTTGGCAATGGTCGCTTTGTCCCGTCCAGTGTAGACAGTCTCAAACAGGCTGTTTGATTTCTGCAAAAAAAAAAAAAAAGGTGCAGTCTAGAGCAAAAGACATAAGCTTGATTGAGACTAATTCTTAGCATGCATGAGCAATGACCAGCTCAGCAGTGCAACACCTCGACGCCACTGATCTTATCAGTCGTTTGGTGTTGGCGAGTCACTAAAACTATTTCTGAGCAGCACTTTTTTTGTTCTTTGTTCTTTTTATACTTAAACAAAGACACTTTCAGAAACTTTATTGCGAGTTTTGCAGTGTATAAAGTGGATGTGTGTATTTATGTTTGTTTATAGAGCCGTGATGGTTCCCGTGGTGAGGAGCACCAGAGTGACTCTTCATTCCCTAATGTTTCTGCTCTTGACTTCTGGTGAGTCACAGATGTTATAGAGCTTGTTTTGTGTTTTTTAAAGCATGCATTAACTATCTATTCTACAGTCCACCTATCAGAAACACTCTCTGCCTGTCAATCATTTTTGCTGACTTTGGGTTGGTTGGCGAGAGAGGACATGTGGTTACGCCTTTAAACTGTTGATGTGTTCGCTTTTCACAGTTCTGTGTCAGTGTGATCATTTCTGCCACACCCTTCAGCAGGACTTTTTACACTTCTCACACTGTGCCATCTCTCCAGCAACAAGTGATAGATATTATTTAGCTGCATTTACACATAACTCATACTTGACCATTTGTCTTCTAAGTGTTTTGTGTGTTTCAGGAGTTTTTGGAGAAAACTGGAATGTGATTTATGAAACTAAATCAATATGTGCTCTCAAAGGATCCACAGTAAACATGTCATGCACATACAGATACCCTCAGCAGTATCCACTGACAGAAACCTTTTGGATCAAGAAACCAGATGAAAAGATCAAAAGTTTAAAAGAATATCAGCAGTATAAAGACAGGGTTAAATACATTGAAGACAGACAAAACAAAACTGCTGTTCTCAGACTGCACAACGTCACTGAAGATGATGAGAAAGAGTATTGTTTCAGATTAATAACTGCAACTGAAGGACAAAGATGGATTGGTCAACCAGGAATTCAACTTAAAGTTTCTGGTAATCCACTTCTGTCCTTCATTTCAATTATTTATTTATTTAACAAACTGTTAGTAGTTTTAGTTCATGGTTAGAAGGATTTGTGTCCTCCAGCCCTTCAGGTTCAGGCTCCAGAGCAGGTTCTGGAGAAAGAAACGGTCAATCTGACATGTAGAACTACCTGCGATCTGACAGAGAGTTTCATCTGGTACAAAAATGGACAGACTTTAAACTTCCACAGCAACATCCTGCAGCTTCAGTCAGTCCGCAGTGATTCTAGCAGTTACAGCTGTGCCGTCAGAGGACAAGAACATCTGCCCTCTCCTGCTGTCAGCCTCAGCGTCATGTGCGAGAAGGTCTAGGTCTGTAAGCAACAGTAAAGTGTTAGAAGAGTGGCCTGCATGTCTTTAACCTGAAAACCCAGCCAGTCAGAGAGCAGTTTGGCTGTTTAGCTTTGTCTCGTCTGCCCCCTGCTGGAGGAAGCTGTAACTACACAAAGATAAGACACCCGTCCATTCATTAACCATGTATTCTAACTAAAACATAGATACTGCAAATATTTTATTATAGTATAGATGTAGTATAGTCTAGTCTAATTGTTTTTGTAAAGCTCTTGAAAGTGGATGTATAGCTTTCTTCAGGTCATGGTGTGAATCAGGGCATGTGGTTGAAGTTAGCAAAATGGCTTTAATCCTTTTAAATCAATTAAATCTTTTAGCTTTGTAACTGTATAGAGGTATAGTTGAGAGATATAATTAACATTTTCAATTAGTTACAAAAGAATTAAAATATACTCAATGTGGAGGAAAACATCCCCACCTTGCGGTGAACTCAATAAGAATAAACAATTATTCAATTAAACACATTAGAACATCACATTCCACAACACACCTGCACAATGGAGACGCATAAAGTGGAAATAAGGAGCACAAGGAATTAATCAATCCTATAAAACACAAAAATAACACACATAAATTACGATCAAGCCTCGTTACACAAAGTCGAAATAACTCAATGTAAAATAACACATTCGACGCCAAACATGTATCCACAGATCCCTAACATGTTCACTGCAAGGTAAATTTACAATAAAACAAATATTTATGCGTTTTGAACACTTTTAACTAATTATTCCCGCCCGTGTAACTTACCCACAGCATCTCTCATTAACTCTATACATGGGTTTCAAAGACGTCACTTCCGCTATGCCCGCCGCCATATTTAGGACCGGTCACAGCTGCTCGCCCTGTTTAAAGGTGTGTTCGACATCGGCTGCGGCCGGATGCAACCGATCGGCGAGAGTAGCCGCGTGCAGGCGGGGAGGAGCTGAAAACGGAGACGTGAAGTCGGACACTTTCTGCTTCCCGTAGTGACGCTCGCGCTGCGTTTGCATCAGTTTGCATACTTTATCACAGCTGAAGTGAAATAAATGCAGTATTTGACTAATACACTGATGTTTCAGAGACCTTTTCATTCAAAACTTTATGTACTGCTTACAGCGTCTGTTTTTACAAGAATAAAGTTCAACATAAGCATATGTTATTTAAATAACAATGTAGTGGGGTCTTTGTTTTTTACTTTGTTTTTTATCCGTTTTATTTTGATAAACATGACACAATATATCATCGCGACTACATGAAAAGAGCTTTAACTGTTATAAAAACACAGATTTTTGAGCATTAGTGGAGCTGAAGGCGTGACAATAAACACAAAACACACGTGATCGTTGTCATGCGGTAAATCCGGCCAATCATGAAACAGCTGTGTCGTCATCACAGCTCGTGCAGCTCCTCTTGAGAAACAGCGCTGGCTAACACAGGCGGCTGATCTCGAATCGCTCTCGCGGTACTTTAAAGCCATACGTCACAGTCACATGATGTCAGCGTTGTCTCAAGTCGGACAACATATCTTACCGGCATGCACTGCTTCAAGTCAGCCGCCGATCGGTCTTTGCGGCGCTGCATCAAGTCGAACAAGCCTTAAGTCTATGGTGACAGCAGCTACAACTACCAGAGGAAGGCCAACAAAACGCTCTCAGAAGGTTCACAACAAGTTTATAATATATCTGGGATATGTGGTGCTGTTAGCCGTTTCAACAGTCGTCAGAACTACAAATTTATTTGATTTATTTGAAAATATTGTGAATTCTAGTTGCTGTGTTTCGGCGTGTTGTTACAGGATGAACAAATTCACGACACCAGCTGACTACATTACTTAGTTCAAGTACATGCGTGCATGATTTTGTGCAAATATAAGTTGTAATTTTATGTATATCTTGTATAAATATATATGAATTACCCTATATAGGATGTGTCCCGTTGAGTTAATTAACCTTCTAGCAAAGTGCTTCAGTTTACGGGTGTTCATTCAGCGCGCGCAGCTCAAATACTGTTATCAAAATGAGATGATTTGAGAAAAAAAATCTGTTATTGTTCATGATCCTTATTATTAATCAAACTATGTGTTGATGAAAATAATACTAGAACAATATAAGAGCTAGTTATTAAAAATAATGCATTCATTTTCTAAAAGAAATATTAAAGTTTTAATATTACTGTGTAGTAACGTTAAACATTTTAATGACTTAATCACTGCTGTTTGAGCTGCGCACGCTGAAGCTGAAGAGACTAAAAAACCCATAAACTGAAAGTTAATTAACTCAACGGAACACATCCTATATAAAATAATCCAGATATTAATACAAAATAAAAAATAATATTACAACTAGTACTACTATTTGCACAAAATCACGCACAGATGAACTTGAAGTAACGTCATTGAAACTCCGAAACACAGCAAATAAGCCCAAATAATTCACAACGTTATTTTACAAGTATATACGATTATAATATCATGTATAAGCAGGGGCGTGTCTAGAACATTTTCAGTGGGGGGGCCATGCTGGGGCACTGCCTCCAAATGGGGTGGCCGCCAGTGACCAAAAAAAAAAAAAAAAAGCTAAATTCTACAGTATATTACATAAATCCTATTGATTTTTTTTTTTAACTTGAAAAACGTTACTTGTAAACAAATGTAGTAATAAAGCACATTTTTGATTAATTTAGTTTTTTTTGTCATCCCTGTATATATCCATTAAGTTAAATTTGAGAGCCAGTGTTTATTATTTTCTAGTGTTTTAATAAAACTAACAAGTTTATAAAATAAAAGCAATTTTAATAATGAGCAATTTTAAAAACCCAGAAGCAGAAACGATGTCAACTATTTGCTTTTAATAAGTAGTTTGGCCATTACAATATACAGTAGTTTTATTCACCATCTCTTTCAAACAATGATAAATACATTTAAAAAAAAATCCCCCCACTGTAATAAATCAAATGGTTTGGCCAAAACATCATAGTGTTTCATTCAACATTTCTTTCAGATTAATATACAAAAAAGCTGAGTAACACAGAGTTAAAGTTTTAGCACTGTAACAGTTCAAATGAAAACACCACAGTTTAAAAATAAAATATGGAACCATTACATTGTGCTCAGCTAATATAGAACAGTCTTTAGTTTAGAAACAATAAAAACAGTAGCAGAAAGAGAGGAAGGCAGTCGAAAAAGAAAGAAGGCAGACCTCAACTAAAGGCCAATTCACACCGCACCGACAAACACCAACAAACACCAACAAACGAGTGACGTCTGACTGGGAAAATTCCACAACTACATACGTGTAACCATGTTAACAATATTGTCACGCAAGTTTATTACATTAATAATATAGTATCATATATATTTTCAGTTTATTAAAGTATTGAGGCAAAACAAAAATAGTAACCTGAAATCCGAAACGCTGTAGCCATCGATCTGATCGTAACCTATTGCGCTGCGGTTGGGATACACTGGTTTTTAAACTTTTTATTAACGAGACCCATAAGCATATACAACCATGTAGCTAAACAAGCCAAAACAAATTATTAAGAAAACGAAACTGAAGGTAAACCTGCGTTGCTCTCATGGTGGTTATAACGTTACCTCTCTCTTTCGGTGAAGTGGAGCAGCTGCTCTTGCTGAAAGGCACGGATTGCACTATGGACTATTATTGTACCTTTTGTATATTTTTATTTTTAACTGTATTTTATTTTTTATAACGAACAAGCTGCGATGTCACGTTTCCAGTACTTTGTTGTGTGTGCGTGAGGCGCGGGCGCGATCAAACAGCTGTCTTTGCAGGGGACTTGCATCATCGTCATGGCAACGGTTCGTGAACAGGTCAGATTACGTCAGAGTTTGTTGCAGTCTGTTGGAAAACTGTTCACACCGCGCAGACATTCCCCGACCCGACAAACACCGATTAAACATGTTCAGTCGGGTGAAAACCAACTCCGACCAACGCCAACAGGGGTATCACACCGATCCAACAAACTCCAACAGACGAGTTTGTTGGCCGTTGTCGAGGTGGTGTGAATTGGCCTTAAAACAGCTGGATTCTATTCGGAGGTGACTGGCAGACCGTCTAACAAAATCATAGGGGGGGCACCTGGGGCACCTGGGGTGGCCAATCGAATTTCCACGGGCCACCACGTAGACCCGCCCCTGTGTATAAGAAGAAGACAGTCCCAATCATATTAATGTTTTGTCTTACTTTTTGAGCGCTCGCGCTGAAGCTATAGATGATCATCAGCTCTGTGGGTTATTTACCTCAACGAAACACATCCATTATGAGATTAATCAGATATTTATACTTAATAAAATTAATACGTTTTATCTGTACAAAATAATTCTGCCGATCTAACTACTTTGGGATCAAATAAATGTGTAGTTCTGACGACTGTTGAAATGGCTAACAGCACCACATATCCAAGATATATTATAAACTTGTTGTGAACCTTCTGAGAGCGTTTCGTTGGCCTTCCTCTGGTAGTTGTAGCTGCTGTCACCATAGACTTTAACAGGGCGCGCAGCTGTGACCGGTCACAAATATGGCGGCGATAGAATACAGTGACGTCACATGAAACCCATGTATTGGCTGTCCCTATTCATTTCACTCACTAAATGCCATCATTTACCAGATAGATGGCGCTGTCACCATTTATGCAATAATTTAACAATATATTTACACGCGTTACACTTACAGTAGCTTTAAAATCTAAATCTAAACTCTGTTGTTTTGTGGCTGAAATGCAATCAATAGTTTTTGCAATACCAGATGAATAAAAACATTTATGACATTTTTTTCCTTCAAGTTCAATTTTGGGAAAGCGATTCAGTATAAAAATGTATCAGTTTTTGATGATGGAGGTATGAATAATAATAAAAGCATGTTGTTTTACCTCTAGATTCCCCCCGAAATACATTGGTGTCCATCATCAGTCCATCTGGTGAAATAGTGTCAGGAGATTCAGTGACTCTGAACTGCAGCAGTGATTCAAACCCTCCTGCTCTGAACTTCAGCTGGTTTAAGGAGAATGAAACCTCAGCTGTTGGATCTGGACAGAGCTTTAACTCCAGTTTCAGTGGACGCTTCTACTGTGAGGCTCAGAATAAATATGGATCTCAGAGATCAGCGTCTGTTTCTCTCACTGTTAAAGGTACTGCAGCTCATACTTGCATTACTGTTTCTGAAGTGAAGCAGATTAATCTTTTTGGATGTATATAGATCTTTTTATATGTATATATATATATATATATATATTTCAGATGTAGGACGTGTGGGGATATTATACATATCCATTGGAGTGATTTGTGGAGCTGCAGTGATCATCATGCTGTTGCTGATTTGGTAAGATGTGTGTGTGGTGTTTGATGTGATTAACTGCATTTATAACAAATTTATTTATTTTTCAACGTCCAATAGGAAAACTAACTTCAGTTTGTTCCACAAGTCTGACACCTGCAGAAATACAAAATATTGTGCAGACAAACTATACAGACTTGAGTCAAATACCCCCAAAATTAGTTTTTTATGTCCTGTCAGTACCTTTGTTGGGTGTCTAACCTCAAATAATTTTTCAATTGCTCTTTTATAAATTTTTTTATTACTCTCCATGAAAATAGCCAAGGATGCTGACATGCCATTAAAACACCAACCAAACAAAACTTTATTCAACAAGAACATATTAATTCTATCTGCTGTTAACATATTCATTGTTTTTAGGAGAAGCAGGAGGATGAAAAAGAGAAATGATACAATGGAGTCTCAGGTGACAAAAAGTATTTGTTATCATTAGTTGAACAAGTAACTCCAAAATTCATGACTCGTGCTGTTTTTAGACATTAGTTATTTATTATCTCTCTATTCTGTTTTTTAATGGTGAAGATGAATCGTTCCGGCCCTCGTCATGACAGACGTAAAGCTTGTGATGTTGAGTTGACTGAACCGGTGTATGAGAATGTCAAGGAAAATGTTCCTCGTTCATAAAAGACTAAACTCTCCTCACCTTCAGCCAAAGTCATTAATGCTCTTCAGTGTCAGAGTGAAAATATCAGACATCTGTTGACTAAATATGAAAATTCAAATAAGAACAAGCTTTTTTTCAGATTTAAACAGAATTTAATTGAATGTTTTAGTTTAAGATTTTATACCACATATTATACCAAGCAGAAATTTGAAGTAAATAATTTATTAATGTATTAATTCACATTCTTTCTTTCTTTCAGAATGACAGGAAGAAGCAGTAGAAAATGAGCTTAAGAAAAGACACAGCTTCATGGATTTAGAGATCATCGCTCCCTAGCGGTGAACCATTGCAATATTGAAATCAAGTGACTGTTAGTTTGGTACACGCTCCAAACCACTGGTTCAAAACAAATGATTCTCAAATGCTTTAAAGCTTCACAAAGTGTGTTTCGAAACTTATACATTTTTATGGCATTAATCCATTCTAACTTACTTTTTCTTGTGAAAAGAGAAAAACAGTTGCTTTTCTGTTTATAATTAGAAGAATAGAAATTATGCTTTTCTGGAAACTGAATGTAGACCGTTCAAGTCTGGTTTGCTGAGGAAGGAAAGGTAATGTTGTGCAGTGCTGTTGCTGGAATTAATTGTTCATGACATTTGATCTGTTATGAACTATAAATTGTAATTAAATAATAAACTGGTCATGTGCACATGGTTTTATTCTATAAACACACATAAAATACAAAGTTTATGTTAAAAAATTATAATTTTTATTTAGCCAAAGCTTAGTCAAATGTTTCCCTACATTTAATTCTCAGTAGTCAAAATATGCCATACATTTGTTCTAAATTAAATCAGGAAAAGAAAAATACTTTTAAGTACTTACTTATAGTAAATTTGAACCCATAGTGTACTACAAGTGGTAACTAAATATATATATTTTTTAAATACAGAGATAGTATATTAAAATCACATTTTAGTTCATATTTCATGGTGTCTCAAAATAGCACAGTTGAGTACACTTAGATTTTCTTAAGATTATCTTAAGAAGTACTAAAGAAGAATTTTTAGTATATTAAGTACAAAATTAGTGTGCAAAAAACTAAGTACATTATTGAAATGTACTTTTTTTCTCCTGGGTTACCTCACTGATCATTCCCATTTAGTTTTTTGGGAAACAACATGGTCTGCCATGGTGTTCCGCAGGGTTCCAGGGTCCCATATTGTTTAGCGTTTATATGCGTCCTTTGGTGTAAATCATTAGGAAATATGGTTTGGGGTATCGCTTTTATGCTGATGATAATACCCATAAATTTACATCAGCTCCATATCTGATCCTACTGTCAGCTCTATAGTTCTCTCAGAGTGTGTGCAGGAAATAAAAACATGGATCACCATCATTTTTTAAAACTGAATTGTTCTGATAAAGTTCTACTACTTATGGATGATATTGTCATATTTCCATCTGCTCAAGCTCGTAACCTTGGTGTGATTTTTGACACTCATCTGACACTAGACTCTTCACTAGACTCTGTATTACAAAATCTGTATTCAATCATCTCAGAAACACCGCAAGAATTAGGCCTTTCCTCACTCCACCTGACACTGAAACACACACCCTCGTCCAAGATGGCGCCACGACTGAGCCCTCGTCCAAGGTGGCGTCACGACTGAACCCTCGTCCAAGATAGCACAATGACTGAGCCCTCGTCCAAGATGGCGCCACGACTGAGCCCTCATCCAAGATGGCGTCATGACTGAGCCCTCGTCCAAGATGGCGCCACGACTGAGCCCTCATCCAAGATGGCGTCATGACTGAGCCCTCGGCCAAGATGGCGCCACGACTGAGCCCTCATCCAAGATGGCGTCATGACTGAGCCCTCATCCAAGATGGCACAATGACTGAGCCCTCGTCCAATATGGCGCCCTGACTGAGCCCTCGGCCAAGATGGCCGCCACGCCTGAGTCTCCAGCCCCTGACCAGAGTCCATTGTTGAGTCCAATCCCTGAGTACAGCCTAGTGAAGGCTCCAGCTCCTGAATACAGCCCAGTGTCAGCTCCAGTCCTTGAATCTGCCCTATAGTGTGCTCCAGCCCGAGCTCAGCCCAGAGCTCACCTCAGCCCCAGAGCCTAGCCCAAAGCCCGCTTAAGCTCCAGAAATCAGGTCAAAGCCCTCTTCAGCCTCAGAGCTTGTCCCTGTTAAATCTTGTTTGCACTGAAAATTCTGTCTTAGTTTAAATGGGTTTAGAGAGTCTGTTTATGCACACATTTTCCTATTTAGGATAATAATTCAGAGAGTTGAAAGAAAAGCAAAAACCAATCAACCAACTGTAACAGCTGAACTTTGATTACATATAATTATTGAAACAAAAATCAATCTCTCAAATCCCGAACATATTGTCAATGATCTGACTTTTAACATGAATATCCACTTGATGGCCGCTTCTGGATGTCATGCATGTTTGGAATGACAATAGAGTGAGTAAATTACGACAGAATTTTTATTTTGGGGTGAACCTTCGCTTTAATGTCCCATCTGACAACATGTTTTGAAAGAAAGAACTTCGGATTAGAAAAATACTACTGTGTTTCATCTCACTACTTCACATGTTGTTTCACAGATGCAAATCCACCGCAGTAAACGGGGCTGTTGAACCCATGAAGGTTAAACTTATTATTATTATTATTATTATTATTACCATTTATTCGTTAAACAGATGATTCTGCAGGGGTAAAATAAATAATCTAAAAAAAAGGAACAGATATGATTTTTTTTTAGACATGATTAGAAGAGATTCCTGAAAAAGGCTGCAATATATAATATCTTGTGAATAGGAATAGACTAACATGTTTACTTTGTGATATTATCATCATGTGTCTTTTATAATAAGTCTAAAATCTATACCAATCATTCATATTTACGAGAAACTCAATAATGCTGAAAAAAGAAATGAATAATAATAGCAATTATTATTTATAATTTATAATAATTACTTTATTTTCTATAGCACCTTTAAATGTACATCTCAAAGCGCTTTACAGAAACAAGTAAAACAACAAAGTTACACCACACAATATAAAGATAAAACCACCACCACCACCAAAAAAAAAGAAGAAAAAAAAAAGAAGATGAAATAGTAAAAGTAAGATAATAATGACAGCTATAATAAGCTTTGTATAATTTTAGGCTAATAGCTAATATTTACAGACAGTATTTGAGTTTGACATGTAATATCTGAAAGCACTGATTATGTCGTGGTGATAATTCACTGTATAATAAAGGCACTTCACTCATTTTCCATGCTGTATTCCTCAGTGTTTTTTGAGTCCACAGCAAAGACATCTGAAGAACTTCCTGTACTGCTGCCTGATCTGTAGAAGAATGAGACGAGAAGAGCTGAATGACATCAATTTAACCTCTTCGTGAACCACAATGGATTTTTTTTTATAATAAAGAGGTAAGAAAAGAGACTAGATTTGCATTTTCAGAAATAAATACTGATGCTTTACTTTTCCTCTCTTCCATATTGTCACGTAACATGATGTATATAAACTGGCAAGATCAGGAATTCTTCAAGGAGACAGGCTTTAATAACAAATACTCAGGAAACAGGATCAAATTAGTAGAAATACACATATACATAGACTCTAACACGAACAAGAACAGACGAAGACTAAGGGAGAACACGGACTAAATACATGGAGCAAACAAAGGAGCTTAATGAGTAAATTAAAAGGGCTCTGCCTAATTTTCTTCCAGGGCAAAAAACTCATCTTCTCCTCGAAGTTCAAAATCATCCGACATTGTTGTTTTACCTTTTTTTTGTAAACGGCGTTTGACTTAGTATTTGCACGTTCAACTTGTAAATAAGCGTGACATTTTCAACATAATTGCATATTACGTGACGTCACGAACGTGCATCGCAGAACAGAGCAAGGCGAGCATTTGTGCTTATACAAATGCTTTTTTATTTTTTTTTAAATGACCGATCGTTTTGCAAGATAAGACCCTTATTCATTGTCTGTTATCGTTTAAAGCTTTTTGAAGCTGCACTGAAACTGTCATTTGGACCTTGAACCATTTGGTGCCCATTGAAGTCCATTATATGGAGAAAAATCCTGGAATGTTTTCATCAAAAACCTTTATTTCTTTTCGACTGAAGAAAGAAAGACATGAACATCTTGGATGACATGGGGGTGAGTAAATTATCAGCAAAAGTTTATTTAAAAGTGAACGAATCCTTTAAGCTAGTCTAGAATGCATGTTTGAGCTGTTTTAACTGAAAGAAACTTGTACTGACAAGTCTAAAAATGTTGTCAGTGCCATTGTTTTGTCTCAAGATTCACAACATTAATGTTTTTTTCTAGGGCATGTTTATAGAAGCTACTTAAATACCCTAATTGAAATAAGGCCTAATCCTGGCTTAGCCTAAGCCCTGTCTGTGAAACCAGGCAATTCTGTTTCTGGAAAGAATGAAAGACAAACTTTGAGAAAGCCTAAAAATTTGTTGTTTTATAAGCTGGGAGTTTGAAATGATTAATGCCATGTATTCAGACACAGACAGTAGATCAAATGAATTCTGTGTCCTTTTGAATTCTAGAATTTCTGACAGCTGTTTGATTGAATAGTTTTGGCCCATTTGAACATTCCATCACAGGAAGGAAATGGAACAATAGTAACAGATTAAACAATTTCCTCTGGCATTCCTCTATAAAAGACATGTATTGCCAAAATAAAACAGAACCTGCATGAAATCAACTACAGAAGCCCTAAACGGCCATGGATTATTATTTTTTTTCTATCTTGTTTTCTTGTGATCTCGAGATAACAAAAGTTGTTTTCTCATGATTACGACTTAATTTTCTCGTGATCTCGAGATAACAAAAGTTGTTTTGTCGTGATCACGACTTAATCTCTTCTCTAAATTACACAAATGTGCCAACAGGTGGCAGTATATTACCAAATATAACTGGTGATGCGCTGTAAATATCCACTTTACTGTATTAGTTCATATTGGCTCAGATTGTACGAGTTTCGGACAGAGATAGTTTTCGTGATCGCTTTATTTTGTGCAATATTGTGTGCCTTAAACGATTAACTTAACTGTTAAATGACTGATTATAATTATTTTGCTTGAAAGTGTAGGCTATCTGTTATCGTTCTGACTTTGCCTCACCACAGTTTCACGACCGCAATAGTTCGGTGTGATACTAAACTTATTGCTTATTAAAACTAATTTTGATGTCACTGTATTGTATTCTGTTTGAACCTTATTGTGTATCTTTAAGACGCTATTTTAATCATCGCAGCCCTTACGAAAAACTAGTATACTTCAAGTTCATTTGATCAAGTATACTAAAGTAATGTTCAAGTATACTTTATGTAGTAAGTATAATATCAATGTACTAGTAGTAAACTTGTAAGTGTACTATTTTAATACCGCTTGGGACTAAATTGGCCCAATTGAAGTATACGTTTAAGTGTACTATAAGTGTAACAGTAGTAAACTTTAACTAGTTCACATTTGTACTGCATCTGTACTAAAAGTGAACTTATACTAGTATACTAGTAGTTTACTATTTTAATACTAGTAGTAGCTACATTTTTAGTATACGAAAGTACACTTTGAAATATACTCTCAGTAAACTGCTAGTTTAGTGCAAGTATACTTTTAAGTTTTCTGTAAGTGAACATGACATCACACTTATAGTTTACTTTTTATATATTATTTTTGCACTTTAAGCATACTTCTATGTTCCTACACAGCAAAAACTGCAGTGTTAAATTAACTCCATACCATAGACCATACTCAAGAGTGTTAAAGTTAATGAGATAATGAAGTGATTAATTGAGTGATGATTGAGCATTATTGAAGACACCTGATGATAACAAGCAGAATCACCAAAGGAGAAAATCACAATTTTTAAGCCACCATCGTGGAGATGAGGGTTTGCTTTAGTTGGGCTCTTGACCCTTGACTTTTTAAAATAAAATTTTGTTTGGGCTGTTTTAACTGAGTTATAACATCCAGACAAACAAGTGGAAAAAATGGTCAGGTGATGTTGGTTATGTTTTCACATAATCATTATTTGGTCTGAATCACTGAACTCATTTAGAGCTCAATCTCTGAGTTAGAGTTATGTTATTGATTACAGCAGAACTGTGATTCTACAGCACAAGATCAGCTTTATCGATATAATCTGAAGGATTTCACAAACAGTTGTTCTGAGCAAAAAAAATCTTTCTTTTAGGCACACACAGACATCAAGAATCAGCCTGTGAATCTCAACAATGGTGAGAATAATAAAGCATGTTGCAGTGCATTCTGGGAGCCACCAATCAAAATTCATCCATGGCTCCCATCATGCATTGCTGCATGAATAAATTATGAGCTGAATTGTCTTAGTAATTTTCTTTATTCTCATATTTTATTTTGTTCCGTTTATGTGACTTTTTAGTAGCTTGTTTTCTAATGTTCAGAGTTGATCTGTTGATCAGAATATGTTGCTTGTCACCGTCCTTGAGATTCACAGGCTGATTCTTGGTGTCTGTGTGTGCCTAAGAGAAGTATATATATTTTTTTTTTTGCTCAGAACAACTGTTTGTGAAATCCTTCAGATTATGTTGATAAAGCGGATCTTGTGCTGCTGTAATCAATAACGTAAATCTAACTCAGAGATTGGGCTCTATATGAGCTCAGATATTCAGACCAAATAATGATTATGTAAAAACATAACCAACATCACCTGACCATTTTTTCCACTTGTTTGTCTGGATGTTATAACTCAGTTAAAACAGCCCAAACAAAACTTTATTTTAACAAGTCAAGGGTCAAGAGCCCAACTAAAGCAAACCCTCATCTCCACGATGGTGGCTTAAAAATTGTGATTTTCTCCTTTGGTGATTCTGCTTGTTATCATCAGGTGTCTTCAATAATGGTCAATCATCACTCAATTAATCACTTAATTATCTCATTAACTTTAACACTCTTGAGTATGGTCTCACCTGTACTCCCTGGAGAGTTAATTTAACACTGCAGTTTTTGCTGTGTAGGAACATAGAAGTATGCTTAAAGTGCAAAAATAATATATAAAAAGTAAACTATAAGTGTGATGTCATGTTCACTTACAGAAAACTTAAAAGTATACTTGCACTAAACTAGCAGTTTACTGAGAGTATATTTCAAAGTGTACTTTCGTATACTAAAAATGTAGCTACTACTAGTATTAAAATAGTAAACTACTAGTATACTAGTATAAGTTCACTTTTAGTACAGATGCAGTACAAATGTGAACTAGTTAAAGTTTACTACTGTTACACTTATAGTACACTTAAACGTATACTTCAATTGGGCCAATTTAGTCCCAAGCGGTATTAAAATAGTACACTTACAAGTTTACCACTAGTACATTGATATTATACTTGAACATTACTTTAGTATACTTGATCAAATGAACTTGACGTATACTAGTTTTTCGTAAGGGAGTTTCAGTGTTCGTTTACCTAAATATGTCACTTAATGTATATTGATAAGAAATATGATTTATAGCCTTTGTCATTTAATTCAGTGATAGTGACCTATTGTATTTTCTACATTACTTTGTAGGAAACAACACACATACACATAAACACGCTTCTCAAACAGCAAACAGCAAGATTGTTTTAGCTTACCAACTGAATTAAAGTTTTGTTTTGTTTTTTGGAAATCTGGAGTATTGCACCTCATGACGAATAAAAATAACAAACACATTATGTAATCAGGGCCGGATTAACATAAGGGCTAGGTGGGGCTGAAGCCCCAGGGCCCGCGGGTAGAGGGGGCCCGTGATTGGCTGGAGGAAATGAGATTGACAAGTCATAGGTGGTTGATTTGTGTCTAATAAAATAACAAGAAAAAATGATTGGAAAATGTGCCTGACTGATAAATCACCATCCAATCAAAATCACTTTACAATTCGCGCCATGACATCGGGAAACGCCTCTTTGCGTTATGCTATCGCATGTAGACTAGAAAATGGGAAATTGGCCTTTATTGCTTGTTCAGCCTCGCTGGTGTTCAAAATGATAAAACAAAGTGATAGTGGTGCGCAAAAAAGGAAAAATAAGCTTGAAAGGGAGAAAAGGGATGCTAATCTTACAGCAAAAATTCCAAAACTAACGAACTACTTCGGTTCACATAAAACATCCGAGCCAGTGGAAAACCCCGCGTGCAGCGGCAGCTCACAATTATCTTCACCCACCGACACCTTCGCCGATCTGCGTGCTTTACACGTTGAAGAAGGTGAGATAGCAGCTGCAGCAAGTTATTATTCTTATAACGAGTTAAGCCCTATTCGGATGGTAATTGTTTCTCATGAAAACGTAAGGTGTTTTCAACATTTACAGGGATGAGTCGATTGATTTTATTGCCGTTTGAATTCTGAATGTCAGTGTTTTTCTCTCATCATCATCATCATCACCCGTGTAAAAATCCCGAATTAACTTTCCTACTGTTTTTTGACGAACACTAATGTCGTGTGATTTGTCTCCACTATCTGCCTTTGAAGCACATTCTATCAGTTGCAGTTCTGGTGCCTCCATCCGTACAACTCGACCTCGACACTTTCACATCACACGTTAACACAGCGGTAGAGTTAAGGCCTTTGCACACTCACGGGACACTGCACTTATTCGCAATCACAAAAGTTCTTTATTTGCATGTGCTTTAAAGCCCTGCCAGTTAAACATGTCATTTGTGTGCTGTTCTGAGATGCGCTTTTTCCGACCCCATACACCCGAAGCGTGCACACACATTTAAGCCTGTCAAACAGCACCTGACTACTGGACTTCATCTTTCGCGTCTGATTGCGCTATAATACTGTCAAATACACAAAAGGTTTACATAAACACAATTGGTTATGTCTGAAGTGAGTTGAGAAAATCGGACTCATGCAGGTCTTAAAGTGACAGCATCCTAATAGTTATGCGGACCCTTGTCCTTAAAGGGATAGTTCACCCAAAAATTAAAATCACAATTTCATTTTTGGGTGAACTATCTCTTTAAAGTATTCATGGTAAAGTAATCATTGAGGAAGTATGACTGAAGTATGACAAATGTTTTTGCTGCTTTTGGCAACCTGTTTGTTTGGAGTTCATATCTGGAGTTAATGCATTTGTTTTTAATGTGTTAAATAGCATGGAATATTTAGTGTGTTTGTGCTTATATAAAATGATTTGATAAAATGAGATTTGTAAAAATATAAAAATAACAATAATAATAATAATAAAAAAAATCTTGTGGTACAAGACACTGTGGCATGGCAATCAGATGAAAGGGGGCCCTTGTTTAATCTAAAAGGTTTTAGAATTATAGAATAATCTGACATCTTTCTGAGGGCACTCTGCCTGCGCTTGAGATGCTCTGTTGAATATTATGTTAATTACACAAACAATATGTTAAGCGTACATTTATTGAACAGTGATTGATTAGCCTATATGTATTTATTTATTGTAAACTTTATTATTAAGTGAAGTAAACATTTAGCTGAAATATCAGCAAGATATAAGAGCGCTTGATTTATCCGTTGATCAGATGTGCGTCAAAGTTGTGTTTGTTACTATAGCAACAGTAGAATCGGGGTACAGTGTTTCAGAATCAATCATTGTAAAAAGAACTTTTATGTCGTGATCACGAGAAAACAACTTTTGTTATGTCGTGATCACGAGAAAACAACTTTTGTTTCCTCGAGATCACGAGAAAATTAAGTCGTGATCACGAGAAAACAACTTTTGTTATCTCGAGATCACGAGAAAACTAGATAGAAAAAAATAATAATCCATGGCCGTTTAGGGCTTCTGTAAACAACTGTACTAGTCTTTCATATTCTGATTTCTCATGGATTATGATCGTAAATTGAGTGATATCTGACCTCATTATTGAGGACACAATAGACCAGGAAGATGAAGGTTCCCTGCTGGGAGTTCAAAATCAGGAAGAGGATTTCCAGCACCTTACTGCCATTAGTGAAGAAACCCAGAATCCAGGAGCAACCGAGAACCACAAACTGAGCCAGTGTTTTAAATACCATAATCCTGCAGAGGAACAGAGAGAGTTAATGTCTTTATTTATTATATATTTTCTGCAGGGTTTAAATCTGAATGTTTGTTACTTGGTTTGTTTCATCTGTGAAACTTCAGCGTTCAGATTTTTGAGAGTTGAGTTCAGATTGATGGTGATGTTGATGAAGAGAATCATGTTTAACTGAAAAGTAGAAAATTAATAATTAATCACCTCGTTGTCAATTTAATATAAATTAAAATATTGAGAAATAAGAAATGTGCTTACTGCTAGTATGACACAAACAGGACCCAGAAAACTCCAGATAAAACCTCTATCCCTTTTAATCCAGCATCTGTTTGGAGGAAAACACTAGATACATTTATCAAAAATACTATTTTTGGTGTTAATTTGAAATATTACAAATTTTAATCTTGTAGGTGACTTTGATATATATATTATTTTATCAGATGGTAGAAATGTCACATTGCTGCTTCATTTTCTTCCAACCAAATTAACTTACAAAAAACAGCAACTCACTGTTCGCTGCCGTAGCCTTCAGGAAGCAGCCCGACAGACACGCCCACTACAAGCAGAGCAACCGTATATCCAATCACACACAGGAATCCACTGCTAAGCACCTCCCTCTTTTTGGAGCTGATCTGTGATAGGTTCTTCACACAGATGAAGAGCAGCACAGCTTCAATGAACATCCACACAAAGCCAGAGAGAAAGAGGAAGTGCAGCACACCTGATATCGCGACACACGACACCTGGAGACCAAGAGAGACGGTTATGATGATTCTCAGTGAGGCTGTGCTGAGCTGTACACTGTTAAACCTTGCTGTAAAAATACGACAGAAATATACTGTAACAATGCATTCTGGGTAATATTTGTCATTTTTCGAGAACTCACAAAGGAAGATATTTTGAAGAAAGTTTGTAACCAGGCCACTTTGGGGCACCATTGACTTCCATAGTAGGAAAAAAAAACTACTATGGAAGTCAATGGTGCCCTAAATGGTGGCAAAGTAAATGGTGCTGTTCAGTTAAACACATTCTTCAAAATATTTTCCTTTGTGTTTAATAGAAAAAAAAAGGAGATGGCTCTGTGAACGCTAAACTCTCGCGAGACGGTGCGTGATTGAACATGGCAGCGCGTTGCTGCTAGAAGTCAGCAAACTTTTCTTGTGTGTGTTTTTTTTCCCCCTTTGTTTATTTGTTTGTTCACTTTACCTTCCACAAATACAATAAACTGGATTACATTTCGGACCTGGATCATCTAGAAGACATCGACGAATACTACAATAGACTCTGCATCATGGGACGCTCTCAAAAAGCTAAAAAACCGCGCATATCGGACTCACCGGCTTCATCCAACGCATCCAACGCATCTTCCTCACCCATATTTCCGCACCCCCCGTGTTGTACCGAGGTAAGCGACATACTTACATCCATAGACAATAAACTATCCGGACTAGACGCCAGAGTAGCATTAATAGAAGTACTGCACAAAGAATTTCAACAACTCCGCCACAGCCTGGAATACAGCCAACAACAAATTGACACGCTCACGCAAGAAAACAGTTCGCTTCAAAACTCCGTTACAACTCTCACAACGCAACTGTCTTCTGTTACCAATCAGCTCGCCTCCATCACCTCCGAAAATAAAACAATGAAAGAAACAATATTGGACTTACAAGCACGCAGCATGAGGGACAATCTAATTTTCACCGGCATCGCTGAATCACCCACTGACGAACCCGAGAAAGCAATCAAGGATTTTATGGTCAAACAGCTCAAACTCCCAACAGAAACTGTTAACAACATCACTTTTCACCGTGTTCACCGCCTGGGAAAAAAACTCAATAACGCCACTCGACCCCGCCCAATCATCGTTAAATTCGAACATTTTAAACAAAAAGAATTGGTTCATCGACAAGGCAAACAGTTAAAGGACACTCACTATGGACTCAACGACCAGTTTCCACAAGAAATCATCCATAGACGTAAACAGCTAATCCCCATCAGCAAGCAAATGATAAAAGAAGGCAAAAGAGCAATACTTACAGTGGACAAATTGTACATTGATGGACAGTTATTCAAAGACAAGGACATCACCCCCTGGCTCTACTAGAACCCTTTCCACAACAATATAATCCCAGCCATAATATATCTTCATTTCTTGTATCTATAATATAATGCACATATGTCTCGCTGCACTATAAGTATGCACTTCAGTCACCTATGTTTTGTTTTTCAAACTTTGTATTTTTTGTTTTATTATGTGCTTTGCTGTAAATGTTCATGTTTGTCTAGTGTTATGTCTTACTGTTCTGTTTTTTTTTTTTTTTTTTTTTTTTCACAACTCATTTACAAATATATATGTCAGTATAGAAATATTAGCCCAACATGCAACTCAAATTCATAACCTGGAACATCCGTGGCATTAGCTCTCAGACAAAAAAAAAATAAAGTTCTCAACTATTTGGATAATCTACAGGCAGATATATGCTTACTACAAGAAACACACCTTGCAGATTCAAAACAAAACACCCTAAGATCAGCACGATTCACTCACTCATTTTCAGCCACTTATAATTCAAAACAAAGAGGAGTATGTATCTTGATAAGCAAAAAAATTAAATTTGTTCATAATACAACTATTTCAGACCCAGAAGGACGCTTTATTATCATAAACATAACAATTAACAATAACCCGGTAACAATTGCCAACATTTACGGCCCAAATTCAGATAACCCTGCCTTTTTCCACACTTTTTTTTCTTCCATTTCAGATCTTTCCAACGGCCCGGTAATTATAGGAGGAGATTTTAATACCGTAATTGACCCATCACTTGACAGATCCACAAGTAATAAAAGACACTTGCAATCCACTGACACAATAATACAGTCCATGAGAGATTTTGGCCTTGGCGATGGTTGGAGGCTACAACATCCAACTGACAGAGAATATACATTTTACTCACCAGTCCATCACAGCTACTCTCGCATAGACTTTTTCCTAACCAGCAATTCAATCTTACCAAATATCTCTGAGCACAAAATCCATTCCATCAGCATCAGTGACCATGCCCCAGTAACATTCATATGGAATCCAGCTAATTTACATAAACACATCAGTAGATGGCGCTTTAACATATCACTCCTTAAAGACCCAGAGTTTGACAGTTATCTTAAAAGAGAGTGGACATCCTTCCTAGAAATAAACGACTCGCCAAAGTTATCCGCTTCATTACTTTGGGAAACAGGCAAAGCAGTATTACGAGGTAAAATCATTTCATTCTCCGTCCATAAAAAGAAAATAGAAAAACAAGAAGAAATCAGACTAGAAAATAAAATAAAAGAACTTGAAATATTACATGCAAATAACCCAACAGAAGTAATATATAATGAATTAAGAAAACAAAAATTCCTGCTAAACGAAATCATAAATAAAAAAACTCAATTTCTAATTCATAGACTCTGTCAAGAAACCTACCATCATAGCAACAAATCAAGTAAATATTTGGCCAATCAGATTAAAAGAAACAGAGAAAAAGCAACAATTGCAACTATTAAGGACTCAGCAGGGAAGCCTACCAAATCTCCACAAGGAATAAATACAATATTTCGAAACTTTTATGCTAAACTCTATTCATCTGATAATAACACAAGACAAGACGATATTAATTCATTTTTCAATAATATTCAACTCCCAAAACTCAACACCGAACAAATAAGCGCACTAGATGAACCAATCATAGAAAAAGAACTCCATATTGCCTTAAGTCGAATGCCAAACAATAAAGCACCAGGACCCGATGGGTTCCCTGCTGAGTTCTATAAACATTTCTGGTCCATTTTATCTCCATTATTCATCAGAGCAGTAACGGAAATAAAAGAAAATTCAAGATTACCGGTGCACATGAACACAGCCAATATTTCACTTATCCCTAAACCTAATAAAGACCCAACACTTCCGTCAAACTACCGACCTATATCTCTCATCAACGTAGACATCAAAATAATCAGTAAAGTTCTTGCACATAGAATTGAAAAAATTATCCCATTCATAATCCACCCGGATCAGACTGGTTTTATTAAAGGTAGGCAGGCATCCAACAACACATGCAGACTATACGATTTAATCCATTATTCATCAATACAACAGGAAAATACCATTATAGTCACACTGTAAAAAAAATCCCGTTGTTTCTACGGAAAAATACCGGCAGCTGTGGTTACCAGAACAATACTGTAAAAATGACATCTAACCGTAAACATACTTACGGAGTTACATGTGAATTTTACATTTTAAATCTGTTAAATTTACGGTAAAATAACGTATTTCATTAACTGATATAATGTTAATTTACCAACCTAATGAAGTACTAATATCTGTTTTGTACCTTTATAATACACTGACAGTCACCAAACACAGTGGTGATGAGAGTCACATGATGAATCAAAGTTCATCACAAGCAGCTTTTCCACAAGCTGAGGAAGACAATACTAATATATAGAAGGTGCACACAGTGTCATTCACACACACACTAAACACCATCATGGTAACATGCATGAAATTTTAAAAATGCAATAAACATTAATTTAACAACATTAGATGTAACATAAAACCCTAATGTACATAACTGATTAGAAAAAAATGAGAAAAACTAAGAAGAAACAGAGTTATTTCAATGAAAATATATCAAATGTGAAGTGTCACGCAGGGAATTGTGGGAATGTCAATTTACGGTTTTTCACTGTAAATTTTACAATGAATTGTTATTTTTCACGTCCAAAAACTGTGAATTTAACGGTATTTTACCGTAAAATTACATTAAATGTACCGTTAGATCTATTACAGTTATTCACCGTATATAGTACGGAAACTTTCTGTAAACCAATCAACAGTTTTTCACCGCAGCATTTTTACAGTCTTTTACTGTTAAAATCACGGTCATTTTTTACAGTGCACTTTAGATGCAGAAAAAGCTTTTGACAGAGTCAATTGGAACTTTTTATTCACCACATTACAAAAATTTGGCTTTGGTGAGTCGTTTATTAATTGGGTTAAAATTTTAAACACAGCACCATCTGCCACAGTCACAACCAATGGACTAACATCACAAAGCTTCACACTGCACAGGGGGACTAGGCAAGGATGCCCACTCTCTCCTTCTTTATTCACCATCTTCATTGAACCCTTAGCAGCAGCCATCCGTCAGAACCCACTCATCAGAGGAATCCACACACCTCAAACACAACATAAGATTAGTTTATATGCTGATGACATTTTACTCTTTCTGCAAAATCCTCAATTATCTCTGCAAGAAATAATTAAAACCATTGATTTATACTCTACAATATCAGATTATGCAATAAATTGGAATAAATCTACAATTCTTCCATTACATCAAACCAAATGGGATGTGGTAGCCCAGGTATCACCTATTCCTCTATGCACAGGACACATCACTTATTTAGGTGTTAGGGTTTCCTCCAGGTTGTCAGAGCTGACTGGACTCAACTTCACTCCTCTACTGAAAACAATAGAAGACGACCTTCACCGCTGGCACAACTTACCACTTTCCATTCAGGGCAGAATAGCTATAATCAAAATGACAGTACTTCCAAAAATAAACTATTATTCTCAATGATCCCAACCCAACCCTCTCTCAATTGGTTCAAATCTTTAGACTCCATCATTACCCGATTCTACTGGAAAAATAAACCCCCTCGGATAAAATTAAGCACTTTACAAAAACCCAAATCCCTAGGAGGATTAGAAGCGCCACATTTTTACCATTACTCACTAGCAAACCAACTTCAATACATATATAAATGGATTCACCCCACTCAATCAGACATTATATGGCTAGACACAGAACAATCACTCTGCGAAAACTTGCACATATCAGACATCCCATTCCTTAGCCAGTCCATTAAACGCCACCCATGTTTCAAAGCATTGACAATAGCCTCTGCTCTGACAGTCTGGTGGAAATATCATCAAATCACAAACTCCAATCAGGCCCCATCTAAACTCACCCCTCTCTGGAACAACCCTGATTTCACAAGTAACAAAAAAACACTTAATTTCCATAAATGGGCACAAAAGGGCATCACACATATAAATCACATCTTTCAGTCTAACAACTTTGTTTCATTCTCCTACTTAGTCCAAGAGTACGGTATCGGGAGCAATCAATTCTTGAATTATCTGCAAATAAAATCAGCCGTGTTATCCGAAATCAACAATAGAACTATCAATCTTCACCTTCCTACCGCATTAGCAGATTTAGTTAATATATCCTCTCCGAAAAAATTACTTTCCAAAATATACAAAATTATAACTAATTCAAATAAAACCTTAACTTTACCAACAATTAAATGGGAAGAAGACCTTTCGATTGCTCCTGATACCGACTTCTGGACTCAAATCTGTAAAAATATTTATTTCATGACTAAAAACGCCAACCTTCAACTCATACAGTACAAGACTCTTCATAGAACACACTACACTGGGGAAAGGCTGTCTAAAATGGGATTCACATCAGAAATTTGCTCACATTGCTCACAAAACTGCCCAGACACATATATCCACGCCACATGGCACTGCCCACCCATTAAACACTTTTGGAAAGACGTCACTGAATCCCTGTCCCGCCTCATAGGCTGCCACATCCCATTATCCCCCTCCCTCTGTCTACTGGGCGATCTATCAACTTTCAATCAGGAAATAACAAACAAAAGGATGCTTCTTGTAGCCCTAACCATCGCCAAGAAAACTATCTTCTTGAACTGGAAATCCCGAAACACTATTCACATAACGCACTGGAAAAATTTGCTCATAGACTACATCTCTTTAGAATATTTTTCATCTCATTACAACTGTATATCGGAACCACAACACTCCAGATCAGACCTCCTTCAACTATTACAAATCTGACACACTCATCCTGTTCAATCATGCATTCATTTATTATTACACATATTTATACAAGGTTTTAGTAATATTGTGAGTATTTTCATTATTATTATTTTTATTATTATTATTAATTATTATTGACGTTGTTATTTTACAGAAACATTTAGCAGTGCTGAAATGATGATGATGTGATGATGTTTTGCTTGTTTTGCTTGATATAAGGATGGTAATGGTATAATGTATATTTTTAATAATTAAAAAATGAATAAAATAATAATGGGAATAATAATATAAATATCTAAAACATAAAAATATAACCAAATCAAACCAACACCTAACATATACCACACATGATTTTAATGCACCAAATGATGATTTTAATGCACCACACCCCTCTTTTAATGCACCACCTCAGCTTAGGCATACCTACAAATAGTAATTGTACTGTGAATGAGAAGGAGGAAAAAAAAAAAAAAAAAAAAAAAAAGAAGCACACTGACACAGAAACTAGGAGAGGTGTGGTATGTGTTAAGGTATGTGTCATGATTTCATTATAACTGTTAATAATAAAAATAATAATAATTATTATTATTATTATTATTGTCATTATTATTATTATTATTATTATTATTATTATTATTGGTATCACTGTCCTGTCATCGCAAAACATCATCATCGCCATCTTTAGCATTACTAATATTTTTTAATCACTATTGTTGTTATTATTATTATTATTATTATTATTATTTATTAATTTTATTATTATTATTGTTGTTGTTATTAATGTTATTGTATTGTTACTATTGCAGTTGTATTGTCAATACAAAATTATGTCCATTACCATATTTAGTATTACAATTATCACTGTTGCCATTATTACTGATACAAATGTTATTGTTGTTACTATTATTATTATTATTATTATTGATTTTACTTTTTCTGTCAACACAAATATTTTCATCACCATCTTCAGTATTAGTACCACTTCTGTTATTATTATCAATGTTATCTATGATTGTTACTGATATTACTACTGCCGTCAACACAACTTATCATCACCATCTTTAGTATCATTATAATAGTCATTACTGTTATTACCATTACTGATACTACTGTTGCCAGCATCACAAAATATTATCAATATTAATATACATGCTATTACTGTTTAAATACTTCTACTATTACTACTATTATTTGTCATTTCTGCTTAGTTTTCATTGCTGTTACTATCACTGCTGTTTTATTGTTGTTTTTGTGTTTTGTTGTTGTGTTTTGTGTTCACCCTATGTTGTAAGTTTTGCACTCCTAATAAAAAATAAAAAATAAAAAAAATTATACAGATTTGGAACAACTTGAGGGTGATTAAAGGATAGAATTTTCATTTTTGGATGAACTATCCCTTTAAGACAGTTGTAGTTCTTGTTTCTCTGTTCATCTATTTTTTCTGTTCTTGTTGTTCCTCCTCTTCTCTTTAGTGATTCTGCTTGTTAACAGCAGGTGTTCATCATTAATGCTCGATCATCACTTACACATTCCCTTAATTATCTCACTGCAACACAGCATCAATGTTACTTTTACTCTTTGTAGTGTGGACACTAGAGGATGTTCCTGTAGGGTTGAAAGGGTTAAAGGTGCAACATAAAAAGACACACCCACAAAATGTAGTTTAATAGTAACAAACTGTACATTTAAAAAACAGTTATATAATGGCAACACTGTTGCCAGTAGTTTAATGCAAAATTGAGTTTTGTGGCTCACCATTGTGCTGAAGAGTAGAGCCTGTGCTTAAGTTCAGGAGAAGATCAAAAACTGTTGATGATATGCTGTTTGTTGCTTTATTTAATAGATAGTGATTGTATAGTTGCTGATGCAGTAAAAATCTCTTTATTTAAGATGTTTTTAGTGAACTCTAATGAAATAACTTTGCAATAATAATATACTCACATTATTAGCATTATATAAATATTAGTTTATACATTTAAATGGCAGTCTGACAATTAAAGACAGTCCGTTTCTGCAAATTAAATGAGGTGACTCGAGTTTTAATTTAGTGAATGGTTATCTTTATAGTAACATACTGTAGTTTACAGTAAATAACTGTACAATCAACAGTAAATAACTGGCAACAGTGTTGCCAGTATTTTACTGTAAAAAAGCCCGGCAAGTTCTAACAGTGTAGGGCTCCTTCATCAATCTCACCTGCTGAGGGCGTATGAGTCTCAGGAACTGTTGTGTGAGCAGGAACAGAAGGTGAGCCAACAGAAGACTGATGCAGATGTTGATCCGAGCCACATTGTTCACTCCAGGACTCCACTGACAAAGGGCAAAGGTCAACAGGGCCAAACTGAAGAACACCAGCCCCACGATCACACACACCAAATTCAACAGATCCAGCAGTGAGTCGTTCTGAGAAAACATGTCAGAGTACATGAGTGCCAAATCTGTGCTGTTCTTCAATGGTCACTATAAATGTTCTCGTACCTCTGGTGGTCTGCTGGTTTGCATGATGAGAGCGAATGTCGACAGATGGACACAGGAACACACAGTGTTGCTGCTGTTGGTCTCTAAAACAGAACAACCATCTACAATCCACTCGCTGATATTCCAGTACACACAGGACAGAGAACCGTTGGGGTCGAACTCCTGCAGAAAGAAGAAAGAACATGCAGAAAATATTACATTATTACATATTACATATTATGTTTTCAGATGTTCATCAGTTCTCAGGTTGGACAGAAACACATTTCAGTCTCTCACTCTGATGTGTTTGAGGGTGAAGTTGACTGGTTTGGTGAGTTTAGTGTTGGTGGTTTTGGGAAGAGTAGCTGAGATCACAGTGGACATCATGGTTTTAATCGTGTCATTTGATGTGTTGAAGAAGTCGGGCTTCAGTAGATTCTCCATTTTGTTGTAGCTCATGAAAGCCACAGCAGCTGATCCTGTGTGACAAAAACAGAAATGCAAAACTAGCCTTACAAAAAAGTAGTATACTTCAAGTTAATTTGATTAAGTATACTTAAGTAATTTTCAAGTATATTTTGAAGTATACTTTAGTAAGTATAGTAGTATCAATGTACTAGTAGTAAACTTGTAAGTGTACTATTTTAATACCGCTTGGGACTAAATTGGCCCAATTGAAGTGTTTAAGTGTACTATAAGTGTAACAGTAGTAAAACTTTAAGTACACAACTAGTTCACAGCTACGTTTCTCATTTGTACTGCATCTGTACTACAAGTATACTAGTAGTTTACTATTTTAATACTAGTAGTACATTTTTAGTATATGAAAGTACACATTGAAATATACTCAGTAAACTACTAGTTTGGTGCAAGTATACTTGTAAGTTTTCTTTAAGTGAACATGACATCCCACTTATAGTTTACTTTTTGTGTATTATTTTTGCACTTTAAGTATACTACTATGTAGGGCTGGGCGATATGGCTGAAAACTGTATCACGATATTAGTGTTTCATATCGGTCGATATCGATAATTATTGATATTTTTTATGACCAATTTAAAATAAGGACCAGGAGAAAAATATATTACATTTAAACATTTTTATTTTAAACTTAACCTTCCTCTGATCATAATCCCCTCAGTTATTAAAACAGAAATGTCAACAACCATGGAAAACTCAAATAATTAAAATGTGAACATAAGTCTAAAGTAGGGTGACCACCCGTCCCGCATTTTGCGGGACAGTCCCGAAATTAGGAGCCGCAAGACTTAGGCCTAAGTAGTGTCCCGCATTTCATTTATGTCTGTAATTTTTTTTCATCCCTGAAATTACAATACCACAGTAAGAAATATAATAAAAACTCTGAGCATTTAAAATTTGTGCAGCCGTCATATTCTAGCTGTGAAAATAACCAACCAGCGCAATCATAGAGAGAGGTTTTCCCGCTGATGACAACTGAGTGGACAGCGCAAAGAGCAGGCCTCAACAAAGTCAGTAAAAACAACGACACCAGCAAGGATTTCATCTTCCGTACTGGATAAGAACCTCAAGAGCTGCTCAAAGCTGCCCAAATCGATGATTTAAAGCATGTAATCATCCATCCTGATGCTAAATATTTCCAACGAACGGCGGCGATCAAGCGCCACACACGGAAATGGTCGAGCACCTACAGAAAAACGAGATATTCTCCATTTGTTTTAACCAATACAAAATTGCGAAATTCAGACACGACTTTCTTCTCACGTTAATATTTCATTTAATGTGGGTTCTATGGCGTTATTATATTGAAAAATGTCGAGAGCGCATCAAATGCGCGAGCAATCTCTCCACTCACAGGCGGATTCCCTTGCACAAAACTGGACGCGCGCGCGCTCTCGCTCAGATATTACATCTGCGCGCTCAAACTTTTGTCCTCCTGCATGTGCAGCTGTGAATCTAGAACTGTCTTCTCTCCACGATTTAATGTTGCCATAAGCGCAACATTATAGTGTGGGCACCCACCGGCAGAAACATTAATCGGCGCATATGCCAAGTTTGCCAACAAATGTAAATCAATATTTACATAGCGTAATAGCTGTAAATGTATAGCGTGTCACTCCCTACGTTGCTAGGTTACCAGAGAGCGAGTGCCTTTGTTAATGCAACCAAACATGCTTCGCAACCTCTGTTTTCTTCCGACGAAGAATAAAAAAATATCGAACACATTTTTTATTGATATCGATCACGTGTCTATCGCGATACATATCGCTATCGTTTTATCGCCCAGCCCTATGTTCCTATTTAGGTAGCCTATTATTTTTATATCGAAATATGTTTAACTGTACTTTAACTCTTTCTATTTTAAAAACATTTTATTCTAGCTTCATGAATCCTTTTTGATCAACACTTAAATGTGGGTAAGTTTTTTTTTCTTCTTCTTCTTTTTTTTTTTTTTAAAAAAGGAAACATTTTAAACAAAAAGCTGAGATGTGGAGTAGAACGACCCTTACGAAAAACTAGTATACGTCAAGTTCATTTGATCAAGTATACTAAAGTAATGTTCAAGTATAATATCAATGTACTAGTAGTAAACTTGTAAGTGTACTATTTTAATACCGCTTGGGACTAAATTGGCCCAATTGAAGTATATGTTTAAGTGTACTATAAGTGTAACAGTAGTAAACTTTAACTAGTTCACATTTGTACTGCATCTGTACTAAAAGTGAACTTATACTACTTTACTAGTAGTTTACTATTTTAATACTAGTAGTAGCTACATTTTTAGTATACGAAAGTACACTTTGAAATATACTCTCAGTAAACTGCTAGTTTAGTGCAAGTATACTTTTAAGTTTTCTTTAAGTGAACATGACATCACACTTATAGTTTACTTTTTATATATTATTTTTGCACTTTAAGCATACTTCTATGTTCCTACACAGCAAAAACTGCAGTGTTAAATTAACTCTCCAGGGAGTACAGGTGAGACCATACTCAAGAGTGTTAAAGTTAATGAGATAATTAAGTGATTAATTGAGTGACGATTGAGCATTATTGAAGACACCTGATGATAACAAGCAGAATCACCAAAGGAGAAAATCACAATTTTTAAGCCACCATCGTGGAGATGAGGGTTTGCTTTAGTTGGGCTCTTGACCCTTGACTTGTTAAAATAAAGTTTTGTTTGGGCTGTTTTAACTGAGTTATAACATCCAGACAAACAAGTGGAAAAAATGGTCAGGTGATGTTGGTTATGTTTTTACATAATCATTATTTGGTCTGAATATCTGAGCTCATTTAGAGTTCAATCTCTGAGTTAGAGTTATGTTATAAGTCAAGTATATTTAAGTATACTTAAGTACATAAAGTATATTTCTGAGAAGTATGTAAAAAGTAGACTTATTTTTAGTTTAAAAGAAGTGTACTTATAGCACACTTGAATGAATTTCTTCTTCATAAGGGTATGTAAAAACAACAATGAAAACAAAACCTATAAGTGTAGATTAGTGGTATGATGTCTCTTTCTTTTCTTATTAAATCAAACTAAAACATCTCACATACTTGTTTCATTGTTGTTCTTGGCGATCCCAATGAGATCAATGTCCACAGAAGAATTTGTCGTGTCAAGTCGAGGGATTTTATCTAAGGTGACCTGTGGTCCAACCATGAAGACTTGTCCCTCTAAAAATAAATATTCTGTTATGTGCTATATTAATTTATTTACTAATATATATATATATATATATATATATATATATATATATATATATATATTTATATATATATAGAAAGTAAATTTCAATCATTCCATTTGCACAAACGACAAACAAATAAAATGACTATTCACTTTTTTTCATTTCTGATGAAGTTTAAACACTTCAGGTTTACTTTCATTTATTCTGCTCAGTGAATAAATGTAAGCACTATTAACTGTTAGGTCATCAGGAGGTCAAAGGTTAGATCTTAAAGCACACTGTAAGTTTCTTTGTTTCCAAATCCACATGTCCAAACTGTCCTTAAAATCAAACATTTTTCATATTTTTTCAGGATGTGTTATTTTCAGGACACAACCATTCCATCTGGCGTGTCTAATTTGACGAGCTTCTACCAAATAATGAATAAATTTGCACCAAAATACTGACCTTTGACATCAACGACAAAAGATAGAAAAAGTGTTTTCTGCTCTTTTAAAACATTTGTATCTCTTCACAATTATATACAGTAGTTACTGAAGCTGCATTAATTATTGTTGCCGTCGGTCATCTGTGATCCTCTGCTGCTTTCAAGACTATAAAAACTCCCTGACATCATATATAATCTTTCATCATCAATAATAACTGTTTCTCCACTTACCTACAGCGGCAAGAGTAAAACTGACATTGTCACTTGTGTCTGTAGGCTTCACCAATGTAGAGATGAGTTTCTCGCTGGTTTTTAACATACTGTTTCCTTGGGAGGCGAGTTCAGCTGGGCTGACTGATGATGATGATGACTCTAAAATCTTCTCTGAAGCGTTGAAGGCAATAGTCAAAATGTTGGTCACAGTCTAGTTTATTGATCAGATAAATAGAGTCACAGTAAATGTTTTTACTGTTTTGTCACTCATCTATTATCTACAGTCTGTAACTGACAAATATTTGATTTTATCATTTTTCTCTTGAAGACTTACAGTGACAGAGAGCACTTGAGATGCAGAGATGTTCTCGATCTGCTCAATTAGATTTTGGAAACAGTTCTGACTCTGAAATCACAATTGTGAAAGCAGTATTTGTTGATTTTGATCATGTTTTTCAATATTAACAGAGAACCTAACATGTATTGTTACTGTACTGAAGAACACTGTGAAGATCCTTCAGTGATGTTATACAGACACACAACACACATCTATCAAAAATAAATAGAAAAGCACATTCATATTTCACATAACAGTTATGCACAGTTAATTGCACTACTCTTTGGACTAATTAGCTGTTGCATAAAATATCCCCATTTCCATTCCATGTGTTGTAGAGAGCAAAATTGCCAGTTCCTGAAAAACTGGCTCAAAACATTAATATAACTAGAATGTACACTTCCTGAAGAAAATGTGAATGGTGCTAGCAGTGGCAAAACTCGACACTCTTGATTAGCATGATGCTAACATGATTACTGTCCTGCTAGCATGTTTTTAGCAAAATCTAGCTATTCACTGCTAGCATGTGTAGCATGTTGCAAGTCCAGTTTGCTAGCATGAGTCAAAAGAGCCAACCCTCATGTCTCTGCAACGTTTTGATACAGAGATATAGGTCTTGCAAAACGGTTGCTAGGGTACTCTGTTTCGTTTCTACACTCTTAAAACAGATGTGTTAAAATGTGTCCTTAACTAGACACACGGGTGTGTTAAAATATAACACAGATTGTGTTGTTTTTGTGTTAATTTTAACTCAACCAGTGTGTTATTTTTTCTTAATACAGGCATAAAATATTTAACACACTAATGTGTGTGTGTGAGAGAGAGAAACGACACTGTGTCCAACACAACATGTGTTAACTATCATCCAATCACATTGCTGCTACATCACTCCACAAGCCGTTAAGCAAGTTTGTGCCTCTTTCTTCATTGGCGGATGACTTAACACACGGGTGTGTTAAGATATAACACAGGTTGTGTTAAAAACAACACAACCTGTGTTATATCTTAACACATCCGTGTGTCTAGTTAAAGACAACACATGTTGTGTTACTTTTTTTAACTCAACCAGTGTGTTATTCTTCTTAACACAGGCAGTGTTAAAATATTTAACACACTAATGTGTCATAAATCACACAATTTGTGTCATAGATGTGCTATTTTTGACCAGTTAAAATGAATGCAATACACACTCTTAGAAAGGATGTGTTAAAACTGACTCAAAATGTGTTCAATTCTTACACATCAGTGTGTGAGTTTAGGGACGACACTTGTGTTAATTCTGACACATTCACTGAGTCAATGATTTTAACACAGTAAATGTGTCAGGAAGGTGATCTGCTGTTAACAAGCAGAATAAAAGGAGAAAATCACAATTTTTAAGCCACCATCGTGGAGATCAGTGTTTGCTTTAGTTGGGCTCTTGACCCTTGACTTTTTAATATTAGATTTTGCTTGGGCTGTTGTAACAGCTAGTCAAGCAAACAGAAAAGACAATCAGGTGGTGTTGGTTATGTTTTCACATAATCATTATTTGACCTGAATCACTGAACTCATTTAGAGCCCAATCTCTGAGTTAGAGTTACATTATTGATTACAGCAGCACTGTGATTCTACAGCACAAGATCAGCTTTATCAAAATAATCTGAAGGATTTCTCAAAAGTTGTTCTGATTTAAAAAAAAAAAAAAAAAAAAAGCTCTTTCATTTAAACACACAGACATCAAGAATCAGCCTGTGAATCTCAACAATGGTGAGAATAATAAAGCATGTTGCAGTGCATGCTGGGAGCCACCAATTAAAATTCATCTATGGCTCCCATCATGCATTGCTGCATGAATAAATTATGAGCTTAATTGTCTTAATTTAATTTCCTTTATTCTCACTATTTTTTTTTCTTTCTCTGTTTTATGTGACTTTTTAGTAGCTTCTTTTCTAATGTTTCTAAAATCAGAATATGTTGCCTGTCACCACTGTTGAGATTCACAGGCTGATTCTTGATGTCTGTGTGTGCCTAAAAGCAAGGTTTTTTTTTTTCTTTTTTTGATCAGAACAACTTTTTAAGAAATACCTTTGAATTATGTAGAAAAAGCTGATCTACTGCTATAATCAATAATATAAATCTAGCTCAGAGATTGGGCTCTAAATGAGCTCAAGACAAATAATGATTATGTGAAAACACCTGAAACCTGATCATCTTTTCTCTTTGCTTGCCTGGCTGTTATAACACACAACAGCCCAAACAAAATCTAAAATTAAAAAGTCAAGGGTCAAGAGCCCAACTACATCAAACACTCATCTCCATGATGGTAACTTAAAATTGTGAATTTTTCCTTTGATTCTGCTTGTTAACTGCAGATCACCTTCCTGACACATTTAATGTGTTAAAATCATAACACAATGAATGTGTCAAAATGAACACAAGTCCACCGATGAAGAAAGAGGCACAAACTTGCTTAACGGCTTGTGGAGTGACGCAGCAGCAATGTGATTGGATGATAGTTTAACACATGTTGTGTTGGACACAGTGTTGTTTCTCTCTTTCTCTCTCTCTCTCTCTCTCTCTGCACATGATCAACTTAAATTGACACAAAAATGTGTTAAAATAGCAATAACACAAAAAATGTGTTATTAATTAACACATCCTTTTTGAGAGTGTAGGGTGTGGCTTGGCATCTACCAGTGATGATGCACCAAAGGCTGCTTGCCAATATAAGCCAACCGCCATGTTTCTACGATGCTCTGATGCAGAGATGTAGGTCTTGCAAAACGGTTGCTAGGGTACTGTTTGGTTGCTAGGGAGTGGCTTGGCAGCTGCCAGTGATGATACTCCAAAGGCTGCTTGCCAGTATGAATGATATAAACCAACCCCTATGCCTCTATGATATTCAGATTTGAAGAAATCCCTCTTTGGATTTGGGTTGCTAGGGTGCTCTAAATGATTGCTAGGGTGTGTCTATGAAGTGTTGAAGGTGATTCACGATTGGCTGTTTGCTGCCCTGAGTCAAACGAGCCCAACCTCATGTTTCTATGACACTTTCATCCAAAGATATTCCTTTGATCTTTTTCAATGGAAGTCTATGGAACTTGTTGCTATGGTGCTCTATATGGTTGCTTGGACGTGGCTTGATAGCTTAACAATGATCCTGAGAGACTGATTGGTTCCCTGAGTAAAATGAACCCATCCCCTTATCTCTATACGATTGTTAAGTTTGACGTCACGTGGCAGCGCTTCCGGGTCCAAACGCTTTATCTCATACCACAAGATACCACAAAACAGCAAACAGTGCTAATATACACACACAATGCGATGTAGTACTACCAAAAAATTATAATCATAACCTTTATCTCCATACCAAAATCCCAGATGGCCAGACAGTGATTCATCATTTATAAATCGTTAAAATATTAATGTCTGTGACGCTGTGAGCACGGAGACTGTTGTGTAGACTGTATGTATTTTAAATGTTTAACTTTTTAAAATTTTAAATGTTTAATATGAATAAATAGCGCTCATAAACGGCTGTCGAGATGGCATTCTCAAGTGAAACAAGTCGAGGCTTGGACCCAGAAACAGTGTTCCTTACTTTACGACTTAACAAGCGGATGACATTGTGATCCAGAGTTATGTTCAATACAAAATCCCTATGTAATTTCCCACAGTAGGAAAAACATATTGGTTCATGGGCACAGCTTCATCATAAGTATGTCTGCAGGCGATTCTTGCACCCCAGGGGTACAACTTACACTCCATTTTGAGGTATGGTCTTACAGAGCCTGCCAGCCTCCTCAAACGTGGTAACCTTGTTAGGAGCTATGACTCATCAAAGTTTGTTACAATGTTAAGTCTATGGGATTTTACCGGCCATTTTTCGCCCACTGGACGAGCATCATACACCCAATCGCTTAAAAAAGTCATAGCACACCATTCCTCAATAATCCTTACGATTTGACACCTCATTCGTGGGTCTATGACAAACGCTGCGGAACGAGTTACAAAATTTTGTCCAGAAGAAGAATAAGTATGCTAGAGAACAATAATGATGCTTCGCCTTTGGCAAGCACCATTAAAAATGGAAGCTGCTTCAACCAGACATGAAACACAATAATGAACACTGTCATGTTATCTTTTGTTTGGATGCCTGATGTTTATGATTGTGTGTAACAGGTCAGGGAAGTAATTATACCAAAATCATTTTGATGGCAGGCATTTCAGAATGACTAAAACTAAATTTTAGATTGTGTGTGATTAAATTGATTAGTTCAGTTATCACATAATCTTATGCAATATCCCATAAAATACATGGGTGGAAACATGGCTATTGATAGGAGCTGTGAGTTCAACTCTAAAAAAAATCTATTTCAGAAACTCAACTTACGTTACATTCAACTGGCAGTGTTATATTTATACCTGCAATGAGAGAAATCAGCATGAAGATAATAATACAATACAGCTGTGAATGAAAATTCAGCAGGGTCAAACAAAACTTAATTAAAAAATAACCAATCTCATAAAGTCCTTGTATCCATTTGTAGCGTTTTATTATTTTTAACTTAGTCCAGAGTGAAAGTCAGTCAGTGTCTCACTTTAAGGCTTCGTTACGTCATAACTGTTTCGAAACATTTCGAAATTTCAATGGTTCACCGCTGGGGGTGATCTCTGTGAACCCATGAATCATGCAAAGTCACTGAGATCACCCCCCAGCGGAGGAGCATTGATCAAGTGTCTATCTATTACCCAAGTATGATAAGGCTGCGTTTACGCTGGCCAAAAAATCGGATATGGTCAAAAGATCGTATCTGTGCATTAAGACTTGCAGTGTAAATGCAGCCTTAAGTGTCTAAAATTACACAATTGTTGACATCTTAATGAGGTATTTGTATAGTATAAAGTAATAATAGTAGTTAATAGTCTCTGTTTAGCTGACCCATCCATAGAATAACAAGCCCTGAAAATTGATAAAAGAATACATATTATACAAACACTTAATATTTAATGGTATTAGATGATTAATTATTCCATCTTATAGATTATACTTTCAATAAAACATTTGCAATAGATTTGTAAAAGCTGTTTTTATGCATGTTTGGCATGAGTTTTTGTTGCATTTACACGGTTTTGGCCCGCAGGGGTCATCAGCGTGTGGCGTTTCGAACGCTTCGAAACAGTGAATAATTTTGCGAAGCAATTGGTTCAATTGATTCGATGCTTTGAAAAGCTTTGTTTCTCCTATCACTACTTAGTGGTACAAAATATCTCCAGTAACTAAGATGAGGTGATGTGTAGGTTACTAATGTAACCACCGTTGTCACGGATTGCTCTGAGACTTTAGTAAGATCCAAGTGCAGCTCTATTGGAATATCCATAATTGTAGTCCAAAGCCAGGCAAGAGTCAAAACACATGTAACCAGTCCAAAAATCAAGAAAACAAAACAGCAAGAGTGTTCAGAAGTACAAGTAACAATAGTAAAACACCGATGATCATGACTGAAACAAACGGGGTATAAACAGGCAGAAACTAACAACATGAGTGAAGACAGCTGTGTGCAATGATCAGTGATGAGTCTGGGACAAAGGATTATGGGAGATGGAGTCTGATATAGTGAGGCAATAGTCCGGGGTGGAGTGCCCTCTGGTGGCTAACATGGGCACTCCAGTGGATGATCATGACAACCAACTTAGGGCTGCCAGCACAGGGACCCTGAGAATTTGCTCATTGGCAAAACGTTGGCCCCTTAGCACTGGCCCTGCACGGGCAGCCCTCACTTAGCCTCCAGGAAGCCTTAGCACTGTTTTATTGAAAATAATAAAGTTTGAAGGCACTGTTATGGAGGTAAGCGCTTGCTTTAAATGGGCTCTTGACCCTTGACTTCTTAACTTTAATTTTTCATGGCTGCTGTAAATTTGTGTTTCTGAAGCACATCTGTTATAACAACAGTTGTGAGAATTAAAATTAATTGTAGAGGCCTGATTCACCCAAAGTCTGATTCTTTGAGGACATTATTTAGATTTAATAATTTCACATTATAGTAGCTTTAGAATACCACTGCATGAATTTTTGCCCTGCTTAAATATTTTGAAGTCATTATGCAGAAATTATTCAGAAAGGATTATGTAGACTCACACAGACATCAAGAGTCAGCATATGAACCTCAACAATGGTGACAATCAACAACAAGCCTTTTTTTTTTGTGACTTTAGTAACTTGTTTTACGATGTTCAGAGTTGATCTGAATATTTTGTTGCACATTTCACACACTCTTTATCCCTCACCATAACCTAGAAATGCAAACAGTACACTTGTTCAATTCTAGTGATCAAAACACAATCCAGCAGAAGAAACATCATACTACATTACCAGCTGAGGTAGTCTCTGGTGTGACTGTTGTATCGGTGCTGCTGATGTTAGTAACAACTGAAAAAAACAAACAAAAAAAAAAGACTGATGACTATGAATCAACAAACACACAGTGAAAAGAGCTCATGTTAATATAATTACCTGCACAGTATGCTAAATCACAGTAAGTTGGTTTAACCAGCTCATAGACATAGTAATTGCCTGGACAGGCTTTGACTCTAATGGGAAAAGACCCGTAATAGCAGCAGTAATTGTTCCAGTGACCGCAGACATCTCGAGTGACGACTCCATCCTCAACTGTTGGGTGTCCATCAGGTATCCACAGTGTGGTAGCAGTGCCACAGCTATACTGAGCAACACACGTGTCTGGGACCTTTGCATTCTGACCCCGAATGAAGAGACGATACCAGCCGCTCCAGGTGACAGACCTGTCACACATATAGGAGTTTGACTGCTGACTGATGTTGGCTCTCCATGGATTGTCCAGCACAGTGTAGTTGTAGCAGGGGTCAACAGAGAGATTAACTGTAATAAAAAAACAAAAAACAAAATATATATACAGATATATATATATATATATATATATATATATATATATATATATATATATATATATATATAGATTGAAACGAGCCTTCTGTTTTATCAACACAAGTCAATACACTGAAAGATAACAAAAGAAGTAACTTGGGCAGGAAACAGTCTTTCACTGAGTCAGACACCAATTGCGTAGCAATAGTGGTTCTCTCTAGGCCTGATCGATAGTTTCCTGCTCAACTCCTTGGTATGATTTATGAATAGAATTGGTTGCAAAGTGTATAGAATTGTGATTTTATTGTGGCATAGAGCTTGCAGTTCTTTAGCACAGTTCTTTAGTAATTGTTGATTATAACTAATTGTTACTAGAATTATAGCATATGGATTTTACTGTACCAATCTTTTTAAATGACCACAAATTACTTCAAAAGCAATAAATGCAGTTGACACGTTTTTAAAAAAAGATTGGTACAGTAAACAATTTTCAAAATTTGGATTTCATAGGAACAATTATGTTAAAGGGGTGGTATAATGCCATTTTTACAAGATGTAAAATAAGTCTCTGGTGTCCTCAGAGTGTGTATGTGAAGTTCTAGCTCAAAATACACCACAGATCATTTTTATAGCATGTTAAATTTGTGACTTTTTGAGGGTGAGCAAACACACTCCATTTTTGTGTGTGTCCCTTTAAATGCAAATGAGCTGTTGTTCCTAAGAGGGCGGGGTTTCAAGAGCTCATGTTAGCACAGTGTTTGCAGCATAGACATATAATAAACACTAGACGCCCCATTGGCCGCTGGACCGTACGTCAACGGCGCCGCCATGTTGTGCGGGGCAACGTTCGCATTACGCTCATAACTGGAATTGAGAAAAATGCCGCCTTCGTGTGCTGCTTGGGGCTGTACAAATCGCTGCACAATTGAAAACCGGTCTCGGGGAATAACCTTTCACAGGTAAGACTGAACATTTGTTTCTGGTTGTATTTGGTCATTATATAATTGATAGTAGTTGGCCACCGGAGTCAGTCAGACTAAAATAGCTAGCGATGTCACTAATTAGCTGTGAAAGTTGAGACGTGAGTTTACATGATTTCTAATATATTTTTAGCTTATGTTATTTTATAAACTAAAGTTTAAATATGCATCTCTATTTTATTAAAACCGACTTTAATGACAAGTACTCGTTACGGCTAGGTGACTGATATTTTGTTAATCTTAATCTAACCCTTACTTTAAGGTTAGTTAGTGGGCTAGCTTTTCACACATTTAAGGTTTCACAAAGACAACGAGTTGAGGAGACAGTGGTAAGTAGCTAGAAGGGAAGTTTCCTGACTCATCTACATTATTTAAAAGTTTGCCATGAAATGGTGATTTGTTTATATTTTTATTTCTTTTTCAGCCCATTGCAACCAGGGCTACACAAGCCTCAAGGAAAGCTGAGGAGAGCCTGTCAGTGGACTGTTCTCACCATTTCCAAGAGACTGATGGAAAATATATAGCATTTTGTTGTTATTATTATTATACCAATACTATGTTATTATTGTACAAGACACTATTTAATTTACTATTTTTATTATTGTCTATATTATTCTGCAATTGATATTACATTGTATTTGCGATTATTATTATACCAATACTATAATTATCAATCTATTATAGTTATGTTATATTATTGTCTATATTTTGTAAATGATACTACATGTTCTATTGCTATTATTATAATATTATTATACTATATGCTATTATCAATATATTATGATATTATATTATTGTACTTATACTATTTTATAAATGTTCTATTCATTACTATTTTATTTGTTGTATACTGTTTGTTTATTGACAATATTATATACTTTATTATTGACTATATTATTATATTATATACTACATAAACTATTTCTTATAGTGTATAACAAACTATTTACTATTCTCAATTTCTTTATTTGCATTGCACCGTAGATGTACCATATCATATGTATTACCATAAAGGATCCATCAGTTATCTTTGTTGTTGTATGTTTTTGGAGTATCTATCTGTATCATTTTAGTGCTATAAAAATACAGAAAGCAGCCTGTGTGATTTGTATTTGATGATTTTTGTTTCATTTTATCAATGGTGGTCAATTCTAAGTTCAAGAAAAGCTAAAATTGCGTTAAAGACAGAAAATCCCTTTTTTACAATAAGAACTTTATTTAATTTAATGTAAAACTTAAATTATATCTTAGTATGGGCGTTTTCACAATTCTTATGCAAGAATAAAGCAGTCAAATACATGAAAAGCCTGAGCTTTGACTATTTTTTATTAAAATAAATATTTTATATGTCTAACTATAGAGATCTTAAGTAACTAGAACTTTTTGTACACCACGTACATTATAAACCACTGAAATTGGTTGATAAATGTAAACGTTATTTTTGTTTTTATCCAGAAAAACCGCAGCTCGTCCGTTTACTTGTGTTTGTTAACAGCGCAGTCTTGCCCCGCACAATATGGCGGACTCGTTGACGTATCGCAGCAACAGTCCAAAGCGGCCAATAGGGCGTCTAGTGTTTATTATATGTCTATGGTTTGCAGCACCAATTACCTCACAAAGACTTACTGAAAATGCAGAATCTGTTCAGCCTGTTATGTTCAAACCGAAGTCGGACAATGATGGAGAGACTCAAGAAGAAGTGACAACATGTAGAATGCAACAGGACGTTTCTGAATGGTTAGTTGATGAATTTATGTAGCAGATGTGGATTTAAAGGATTAGTCCACTTTTAAATACACTTTTCCTGATAAATTTACTCACCCCCATGTCATCCAAGATGTTCATGTCTTTCTTTCGTCAGTCGAATGCCAGTCAATGGCTACTAACAGGTTGAAGGTCCAAACTGCAGTTTCAGTGCAGCTTCAAAGGGCTTTAAACGATACCAGATGAGGAATAAGGGTCTTATCTAGCGAAACAATCGGTCATTTTCAAAAACAATACAACCGTTTATGCTTTATAAACAAAATATCGCCTTAAACATACTTTCCGTTTCCACATTCTTCAAAACGCTTACGCTGAATGTTCTACGCCTTCCCTATTCTAAATCATAATAATCATAAACGGTTGTATTGTTTTCGAAAATGACAGATCGTTTCACTAGATAAGACCCTTATTCCTCATCTGGTATCGTTTAAAGCCCTTTGAAGCTGCACTGAAACTGCAATTTGGACCTTCCTTCAACCTGTTGGTAGCCATTGAAATCCACTATGTGGAGAAAAATCCTGGAATGTTTTCCTCAAAAACCTTCATTTCTTCAAGCACTTTTTCACACAGGGCCATGTGGGTTTGGATTTTGTTTTCCCTTCATAATAAAAGCCTTCATTTAAAAACTGCATGTTGTGTTTACTTGTGTTAACTTTGATTCATATTTAAATGCAAAAAAAAAAAAAAAAAAAATCAGGAAGGGGGCAAGCACTTTTTCACATCACTGTATATGCTACATGAAGATAGAACAGGTATAGTGGAGTTTGTTCTCAGGGGGCGGGGTTTATGTAAATTTTAGGGTTAGTGATGTCACCAACCCGGGAAGAAGCTTGTTGTAGTCCCTACCAGTCTTTGTTGTAGTCCTTAAACAGAGAATTCTTTAAAAGAAAATATCTCCCTTTGCTTTGAACCTTAAGCGTTGTAACTTTGCAGGTGTTTGTGCTCTAACAGCAACGTTACACACTAACTAAAGTTAAAAAAGTGAAATCATAATGAACCACCCCTTTAACAAACCCTCTTTAGTGGCCGAGAAAGGAATGGCAGCATTTTAGTTGTGCTGTGGCTAGATTGTATGTTGTTGTTAATTTATATTTGCTTCTTAAATTTAATTTTATTTGTGCACTGCTGAGCCACCGTTCATTCATCAGACCAGAAATAAGCCAACAGACACAGTGTGTTACATTACCTGTAGAGATGGTCACTGTAGAGCTGGTGTTAATGCTGCCAGTGTCTGAAAGTTTGGATGAATAGTGATTAATGAACAGAAACACAAATATCATGAATGTGTAGAAAGAGCTCATATACATACATAACTACCTGCACAGTATCCTGAACAGTACACAGCAGGACTAACCAGCTCATAGACATAGTAATTGCCTGGACAGGCTTTGACTCTAATGGGAAAAGACCTGAAAAAGCAGCAGTAATTGTACCAGTGACCACAGACATCTCGAGTGACGACTCCATCCTTAACTGTTGGGTGTCCATCAGGTATCCACAGTGTGGTAGCAGTGCCACAGTACCACTGTGCAATGCACGTTTGTGGAATATGAGCGCTCGTGCCGTTAATGAAGAGACGATACCAGCCGCTCCACGTGAAAGATGTGTCACACTTGTAGTGTAAATGGAGGACATCTGTATAATTGATGGATCTCCATGGATTGTCCAGCACAGTGTAGTTGTAGCAGGGGTCAGACAGATTAGCTGTTAATGAAAAAATAGTTTTAAAAATTAACATTCTTTTTATTTTATTCTAAAAATTTAACTAGAAGTGCTGCTGAAGACATTTACATATTTATTATTAGAAAAATATTACATCGTGAATAGGAAGCAGAGCTGCCATTCCAACAGCAATTCCAGAGCAACATTCCAAAATGAGTTTTACAGTACGAATGAGCATTACTATCTGCCGTTACAGTATCCTTTGAAAATATAGACAGTATTACTACAATCACCAGAAACAATGTTTATTTCCCAAGATTTATTGTTACAATTCTTGTCTAGTTTTCCCGTTTTGTGTTTTAGAACTCTTATGTTGAGATTTTTATTTTTATTTCTGTTTTTCACTTCATTCCACTTCCACTTCCATTACTCTTGTTTTTCACTTCCTGTGTTTGCCCTTTTCCCTAGCTCCGTGGTTTGTTTCCATAGTTACCCTTGTTTGTTGTTATTCTGATTAATTACTGTTGCATGCTAGGAATATGTTGAATATGTTATGATTTACATTTTTTGAATTGGATGTGAATTTTAGTTTTGAAAGGGGACTATATCAAAAATACATCCTAGTTCTATTGTGTTAAATGATGTTGACTGACTTTGCTACAGGTGAGCAGAAGAGTGATGTCATCAGCATGCGTCCTTGAGCAGGAGAGATGAAGAGAGCGAACGTGTACTGTTGATTGTGTGTGTGCAGGGATGGGCCGTATTTATGATACATGTATTTCAAATACAGAATAGTCATTTGTATTTGATAGGGTTGATGAAAATGGCTTTTAGTTTTTATGACATCATAAAAATGCAACCTCTGATTGGTGCTTACTCAGTGGTTTGCCCAGACTTACTGAGTTCAGAATAGATGTTAAGTTCGTTGGTGTTCGTTTTAGTAGCCTAGGCTAAATAGTTTACCAATTTACATAATGTTCTTGAAAACTATTACACCGAGCAGCAGGCCCCTATATTTATGAGTAACAATCAATTGATTAATTAGTTATAAACTAGTTGCTATGAATACAGGAGTCATCAGTTGTCTTCTAATGAATAATTTTTTTTGTCATTGAGTCAGTGTTGCTGATGCAAAGTAGGCCCTTCATTACCAAACATCAAGTAACTAGGATACAATTATAAGTCATTCGCAAACTGTTAAAAATTAAACTGGTGGTTACTTTAAAACTAACCTTCATCTGGGCGATCACAGGGATATGTGAATATTTGATCAGTTAAATCCACAATATGTACATTTTCACTGCTAGGTCGCTTATTCAGTCGCTTATCCTTGATTTTGTGGAAACATGGGATGTGTTGTTTTCACGTTGATGCAAAAACTTGGGAAAATGAGATCCAGGCAGTAGATAAAGTTGATGAAACATTATTTATTCATTACAATTAAATTTAGCCTCACACGCAAACTTTAATCGATAATGAAAATACTTAATAAAACCAAAAGGTAAAATAACCATCATAAAGGAGTAGTCAGTAGTTAATAATAAATTTAGAGTATTGTAAAATTTAGAGTATTGTATCTAATAGATGAAAATCAAAAAGAATTAAAACATTAAGACATTTGCAGATAAGAGAGAAAAAGCAGAAGCCCAGGAGAGCACAGGAGAGAAAAGCTAAATTATAATAAAAAAATCAGTCCATATTATACCATAAGCATATAGGGAAATTCCCAACCCACTCAAACTGATGTTTTTGTTAAAATAAAAAAGGTTAAATGATTTCACCCTTTACGGCTTCCACTGTTCCACTGTCGAAAATAGTTGTTTTATCCCCTAGGGAATTTTGCAAATGTCAGCAGACATATTTTGATCAGATTCAAATGAGCACCAATTCTGAAAAACACTTCTGCAGTACTTGGCAGGCGTCTAATGTCTAACCACAATCGTGTCAGCGTGACCTGTCACACCGGAACACTTGAAGAACAACTGAACATAACATACATACTCTTAAATATAAAATACGAATAACCATAAGGGTACAACAACAAGTAAATACTCGAAAATATGATAAGAATTAATATATATAAAGTATGAGTACATAAATATATGAAATCAAATGTGAAACTGATAAATCATAAGCCATAAACAATTCACATAAATATTAATAAAAATGCATGAATATAAATATTGACCATTTCGGATCCACCAACATCTACAGACAGTGGAAAAGAATCGGGATGGGACTCGGGCAGAAATCATGTTCATGGATGAGATTATTAATGTTACTCTAAGCAGAGCAGAGCGAGTGATGTTGGAGCTGAACGAGGCCGCTGGAGAGATTGATAATGAGAGACGAATGCGACACGTCTCGAGAGCAGTGGAACTTTTATTATGCTACAGTTGCCGCTTCCGCTTTTTTTGGTCTAGCGTATGTGGGGTAATGCAGCACTGTTTATCATATTAGATACTTTTGTGTGTTGAAAGTTGTTATGATGATACTCCGTGTGTTCGCTTGGCTGCTGCTATGAGACACTTGTTGCACACTGCAGTAAGGTAGATCGATATTAGTCATGGTAAAACATGGTACTCGCAGTAAATCAAGAAAACGAAATTTAAACAAGAAGCTATATAACATGCGTCGTTGGTGTTTCCATGGTTTCTACAAAATAAAATCGAGGGTAACGCAGGTATGATGTAATTGATAGGCGACGCACGGACACGCTCCATGTCCTAGTTAAAATTGCATGTTTCTCTGGATTTATATATTATTGGAAACATTTGGGATAATGTGAGTACACAAGTCAACAAAAATATATAACATTGTTCTAGTGTTTTTTGGATTTTTTAATCCAAAAATCCTACATATTGTGCCTTTAACTGGTTGCATATGTCAGATTTATTGCATGACTCGGGCAGAGAAAAGCTGTTGCTATCAAACATTGTTTAATTAATCAACTGAGTCAGTGTAATGGTGAAGGGATCGATCAAATAGGCCAATTGATGGAAGGTTTGAGAAGAAATGTCATGCTCCCTTGTAAAAGTATTTTGTAGTATTTTTAAAATACAAAAATACAGTAGTTTATTTTGACACATGGTGTGTCTGCTGTATTTTGTAGTTTATTTTGATACACTTCAAATTAAGGTATTTGGTATTTTATTTTAAAATAAATTTTAATGTATTTTTGCCCAACCCTGTGTGTGTGTGTGTGTGTGTATAGAGAAATCCTCACGTGTAAATACTAACTCCAACTTTGAACTGAGAAGAATAAAGTTGTAAAAAGGGGAAGACGGAGCCTTGTCTGTCCAGGGGTACAACATTACCATCACCTGCCCCTTGTTATCTTGTTTATTTAAAACCTAGTGTTTGTCTGGGGGTATTTCAGAAAGCAAGGTTGACTTACTGACACATACACCCTGAACTCCTGGTTGAAACTTTGCTTACTCGTATGTTTGGTCAGAGTGAAGCATGGTCTCCTCTTGTGCTAACCTTGTGTTTAGAGTCTGGGTTGGAAAACTGTTGTTTTAAGTTCATCCAAGGAAGTGTTTTATGATCATTTTGTGTTGTTAACATTGTATATATCTTGTATTTGGTGAATTTGGTGAGTACTTCTTGTTTATCCCAGATCCACATTATTGATCGTTCTCTTTCTACTGAGACATCTACATATGCTGTATTGCTTTTTGTGGGGATTTTAATGATTCATGCCAATATCAGTGTTGGATAAACTGAATCATCTGACAAAGGGATGTTTGAGTGCTACAACATACCCTAATCTGAAGACTGACTTCCTTTAAACCACTTGTTTGTTGGGAGCTATTACTTGAAATGATCTACTGGACTGTTTGCTCTGTTTGTTTAACAACTTCCTGTCTTCACCTGCCCCAATACTCAAAGAACTCCACATGAAAGCCATTTCTTTGACAATGTACAGATAAGCTTGCTTCTTAATGTATCTTTATTTCATTCTGACAACAAAGGAAACATACATGCAACTGTCTTTATGTGTTGGCCCTCTGTTTTTGGTATTTATGATGGGTTTTGTAAGGTATTTCTAATATAGACACTTTTGCAACTATTTTTGTGTTTAGCCTCATGGTTTTGTGTTTCTGGGACTGGTTCAAACATCCATGGTGTGAGATAACAATAAAATGTATATATAATAATAATAGTTCTTTATAATATTTACTACTTAGAAAGTTAAATCCGTTCTTGGAACCTCAGGTGAACCTGCTTTCTGGAATACCCCCGCTGTCAACAGAGGCCTCACTGAGCCAATGGATTTTATCAAAAATATCTTAATTTGTGTTCTGAAGATGAACGGAGGTCTTATGGATTCGGAACAACATGAGGGTGAGAAATTAATGACAGAAATTAAATTTTTGGGTGAACTAACCGTTTAATAGTTGGATTGTGTGGTTGCTTTTGGTTCAGTTTTTTTTCCCCAATGTTTGGATTTTCTTTGTCAGTTTTCCTGTGCTTAGATTTACTTTTGTTTTTTATGTTAATCAAATTATATTACTACATCTAGGTTCTACTTGTTGCCTTCTCTGAAACATCACACCTTACATTTACTTTATATTCTAATATGGATCCAAATTTAATTCCCTGAAGACATGAAGGATGCAAATCTACTGACACGCATATCCAGGCAAAAAGCCAACAGATCAATTCAAAGAACAACACATTACCAACTGTAGTCGTCTCTGGAGTGACAGCTGAAATGGCCAAATGAAGTCTCAAGACATCTGAAAATTATAATTATACAAATTAATTAACAAATGACAAAAGGCACAATGAAATAATAGTCAACTGACCTAAAAAAAGAAGAAAAAGACTAAACATTTTCAAATGCTTTAACAAACATGTAACGCAAACAGCATAATTACATATGCAGCTTTCTCTCATTCTGTGTCAGCATACAGAAGTGAAGTGTAACCGGTCAGTGTGAAGCAGCGATAATGCTATTTAAGTATAGTATATAAATATAGCATATAACACTATATAAACTAGTTTATACTTACACAGCATAACAAAGATGATAGTCTGTGCTCTTATAAAACCTGTGATGAAATACGAAAAATATATATAAACAATGTATTGGATTGTATTGCATTTTTGAGTTTGGAAAAACTAGATTCATATATTCTGTGTTCATAATTTTTGGGCAGCATGAAATATTCTTAATCATGACAAGAAAAATCACCTTTATAATGCGAGGAAGCCATTGACAATGATCAAGTTTCCTTTACATTTCCGAGGAAAAACAAAATGAGAAAAAAACAAATGAGCTTTGGCACTCATGCACGACATGTTTGTTTCTTCCTCAGTTTTAAACACACATGAACACACAATTCCATTGAAAAATTGCTAGTGAGGAATTTTGTTTCATGGTAATTTAAATACTGAATGAAAATTTCCACAAACATAGTAAGCCTAAACAAATTTCATCTCAAAACCGAAATACTTAAAAAATTGTAGATTTATGGGTACACTGAAAAAAAAAAAAAAAAATTCATACAAGTTTATAAATAATTAGTAACACAGTATTTTCTTGTAAAACACACTGCAATGATCTATTTTTACAACTTTTTGTATAGTGTACTTAATAACATAAGTAGCCTATCCTGATATTAAAATCACATACTGTTTCGACCAGTCATCAAAATTTGTACATTTCTAAAAGCGTTATGGGTTTAAGAGCCCTGACCTCGTCAGACCAAGAATTACTCCACTGAAATCAGTCCATGATCACACATCAACACATCCTGCAGTGTTTCATTTAGAGAGACTGTTTAAGATCATGAGGAGAAAGAAGACCTTACCTGATATAAGCTGATATATACAGTGAACCTCACCCTACACGACTGACAAGACATGTCTGTGTGTTTACTGAATTATCTATTCATCACTTTTCTAAGATCCACTGTTACCAGGTCATATTCAAATTTAAATACATAACAATAGCTCACATGTCTAGTTCCTTTACAGTGTTACCATTAACCGTCTGCAGCATCATATGTGTAATTCAATAACAGGTTATCATCAGTTTTAACTAAGGACTCCAAGTGGACTGTGTTGTTGCAGTATTGGCAGCTGCTGGTAATTGATTGCGAGTAATGTACAGTTGGTTTGACACTTTTACGTCATTTTGTGTTTTAGTTTAATGGATTTACAGTTTTACATACATTTAGTCCCAAAATTATTATAAAAGTGCTAATTCCAAAACCAGAGACTTGTACGATGAAAGGGATATTTTTTTTTACATTTTACTTTTAGTTTGATATCATAATGTCAAATAGTAGCATGGTTTAATTGATTTATAGGGCAAATTAATATGAAGTATGTTTTATTTCTTGAAATTAAGCCTTGTGCTATGCACAGGACATTTGCTTATGTAACCTATATCTGAGTTGGTTTGGGCTGAAAACATGAAATGTGCAGAGTTCAATGGGTATGAGCACTTTTCTAACATTAACGCGGGTCCTAAAGTGCCTGTCCAGACATAAACATTAAAGGTGCCCTAGAACTTTTTTTAAAAATATGTAATATAAGTCTAAGGTGTCCCCTGAATGTGTATGTGAAGTTTCAGCTCAAAATACCCCATAGATTTTTTTTAATTCATTTTTTTTAACTGCCTATTTTAAGGCATATTTAGAAACGAGCCAATTTCAGGTTGCCGCCCCTTTAAATCGCGTGGTCTCCACCCCCTCCCGAGCTCTCGACTCTATCACAGCATAAACAAAGTTTACACAGTTAATATAACCCTCAAAATGGATCTTAACAAAGTGTTAGTCATGCATACTGAATGCATGCGTCGGATTGTGTGAGTATTGTATTTATCTGGGTTTTTACATTTGATATTGAATGAGTTTGAGGCTGTGCTCTGTGGCTAAAGCTAACACTACACTGTTGGAGAGATTTATAAAGAATGAAGTTGTGCTTATGAATTATACAGACTGCAAGTGTTTAACAATGAAAATAGCGACGGCTCTTGTCTCCGTGAATACAGTAAGAAACGATGGTAACTTTAACCACATTTAACAGTACATTAGCAACATGCTAACGAAACATTTAGAAAGACAATTTACAAATATCACTAAAAATATCATGTTATCATGTCAGTTATTATGCTCCATCTGCCATTTTTCGCTGTTTTCCTAGCTTGCTTACCTAGTCTGATGATTCAGCTGTGCACATCCAGACGTTCTGCCCTTGTGTTATACCTCAATCATGGGCTGGCATTATGCAAATATTGGGGGCGTACATATTAATGATCCCGACTGTTACGTAACAGTCTGTGTTATGTTGAGATTCATCTGTTTTCCGGAGGTCTTTTAAACAAATGAGATTTATATAAGAAGGAGGAAACAATGGAGTTTGAGACTCACTGTATGTCATTTCCATGTACTGAACTCTTGTTATTCAACTATGCCAATATAAATTCAATTTTTAATTCTTGGGCACCATTAAATCCAGTGATATTCTTTTGAGTTCTTTCGTATTGTCTCATCTCTCTTTCTGCAGTCTTTCATCAAACATCCCTCTTGCTCGTTCTCTCTCCTCGACCGTCATACACCCCCTAATGCTGATTGGCTACATTTTTCGGGGTTCGACTAACTTCCAAACTGTGTTGTTGAAATATGACTTACCCCACCTTTAAGGAGGATGAAACCTCAGCTGTTGGATCTGAACAGAGTTTCAGCATCTCCAGCTTTAGCTCCAGTTTCAGTGGACGCTTCTACTGTGAGGCTCAGAATAAATATGGATCTCAGAGATCAGCATCTGTTTCTCTCACTGTTAAAGGTATTTTCTATAAACAGACACTCTTTCAGGTTCATCTGTCTCACGTGTGAAATGATCTTCATGATCTTCTTGTTTCAGGGGTTCAGAGAGCTGCTCTGCACACAGTTTCTGGGATCGTGGCGGGATGTGGAGGATTGATCTTCATCATCATCATTATTGTCTTCATTAAGTTAATGCAATCTAATGTAAATGATTAATGTAAATCTGATAAATCTAATCTAGCGACAAAGCTTGGCAACGCTGCTGAAAGTTTTTTTCTAATTTTATGCTTTAACCGCTAAATGGCCAAAATTTACAAAGTGTATCTTTAAATAAATCAATTTTTAAAAATGTTTCTAGTTTCCTTTTTTGCATGTTACACTGGGTTATTGTCATTCTACAGTGTAAAACAATGTGGTGTTTAAATGTTACAGCTAGATGCTTAGTAACCCACAGCCAATCGTGCGCCTCATATTCACGTGCTTTGGTCATGAAAACACAGTGCGTTATACAGTCATTTCAGCGTTTGTTGATGTCAACGGCAATGGAAAATGTGCCAAATGGAGAGAACAGACCATTTCATCCTTACCTTTAAAGTCAGTAATTCTGTCATGACAATTCTCAGATTATTGGTATTGAGACTGGCATGGTAATGGATATGACAATGTTAATGTATTTGGTCTTAGCTAGTGCTGCAGATCGTACTGATACTTGCTACTGCCAATACATTCACAGACATTGCTGTTGCACGTGTCACAGAGCAAATCACCTTTTAAAACTAACTTGGTGCTTCAAACAACAATTGTCAAGTACATTATTACCCCACTAGGTGGCGACAAGTGACTGTTAAAATGTATTTGACATTGAAAGATTCATTCAAAGAATTAGTTGAGAAAAAACATTGATTCATACAGTAATAGTAATAGACCCTTATATCTCAAAGGACGCTGCACTTCAAGCTTGGCAAGTAAGTGCAGGAGACAAAATGATGCAAACATGTAGATATTATGATGAATATGATTTGGTGGCAATGCAGCTTTAATGTAAGAAGCTGTAAAACCCTCATTCATTCATCCTGACTTTTACTTTTACACTGTTTATACACCGGACACGAGCAGCACAACGCAACAAAAGCCATTAGAACCCATAATAACCAGTGAAGCTGCGCTGGATGCGGTGCTTGGCACGACAAATCTATATGATTTGACAAGAACATCTGCCCTCTCCTGCTGTCAGCCTCAGTGTCATGTGTGAGTAGGTCTAGTTCTGTAAACAACAGCAGTAAAGTGTTAGAAGAGTTTCCTGCATGTCTTTAACCTGAAAACCCAGCCAATCAGAGAGCAGTTTGGCTGTTTAGCTTTGTCTCGTCTGCCCCCTGCTGGAGGAAGCTGTAACTACACAAAGATAAGACACCCGTCCATTCATTAACCATGTGTTCTAACTAAAACATAGATAATGCAAATATTTTATTATAGTATAGATGTTTTTTACACAGTCTAATTGTTTTTGTAAAGCTCTTGAAAGTGGATGTATAGCTTTCTTCAGGTCATGGTGTGAATCAGGGCATGTGGTTGAAGTTAGCAAAATGGCTTTAATCCTTTTAAATCGATTAAATCTTTTAGCTTTGTAACTGTATAGAGGTACAGTTTTGAGAGATATAATTAACATTTTCAGTGAATTACAAAAGAATTAAAATATACTCAATGTGGAGGAAAACATCCCCACCTTGTGGTGAACTCAATAAGAATAAACAATTATTCAATTAAACATGAAAACATCACATTCCACAACACACCTGCACAATGGAGACGCATAAAGTGGAAATAAGGAGCACAAGGAATTAATCAATCCTATAAAACACAAAATAACACACAGAAATTACGATCAGGCCTCGTTACACAAAGTCGAAATAACTCAATGTAAAATAACACATTCGACGCCAAACATGTATCCACAGATCCCTAACATGTTCACTGCAAGATACATTTACAATAAAACAAATATTTATGCGTTTTGAACACTTTTAACTAATTATTCCCGCCCGTGTAACTTACCCACAGCATCTCTCATAACTCTATTGGCTGTCCCTATTCATTCCACTCACTAAATGCCATCATTTACCAGATAGATGGCGCTGTCACCATTTATGCAATAATTTAACAATATATTTACACTCGTTACACTTACAATAGCTTTAAAATCTAAATCTAAACTCTGTTGTTTTGTGGCTGAAATGCAGTCATTATTTTTTGCAATACCAGATGAATAAAAACATTTATGACATTTTTTTTTTTTCTTCAAGTTCAATTTTTGGAAAGCGAATCAGTATACAAAGTTTTTGCCCAACAAACAAAGATGATATAGGTATGAATAATAATAAAAGCATGTTGTTGCATCAGTGTCCATCAGTCTGTCTGGTGAAATAGTGTCAGGAGATTCAGTGACTCTGATCTGCAGCAGTGATTCAAACCCTCCTGCTCTGAACTTCTGTTTTTTAATGGTGAAGATGAATCGTTCTGGCCCTCGTCATGACAGACGTAAAGCTTGTGATGTTGAGTTGAGTGAACTGGTGTTTGAGAATGTAAAGGTAAGTGTTCCTCGTTCATAAAAGACTAAACTCTCCTCACCTTCAGCCAAAGTCATTAATGCTCTTCAGTGTCAGAGTGAAAATATCAGACGTCTGTTGACTAAATATTGAAAATTCAAATAAGAACAAGCTTTTTTTCAGATTTAAACAGAATTTAATTGTATGTTTTAGTTTAAGATTTTATACCACATATTATACCAAGCAGAAATTTGAAGTAAATTATTTATTAATGTATTAATTCACATATTTCTTTCTTTCTTTCTTACAGAATGACAGGAAGAGTAGATCTTAATGATTGTACAGAATAATACTTGGTATCTTAAAGGCCCAAAAAAGATCTCCTGTTTGGATGTTTGATGTCTAAAGAAACACGTGTGAATCTTCTTTGAATTGATGTGTGTTGTGAAAAGGGCTTTTCAAACAAATGGTGTTGAAGTGACATTTACATTATGAATTGTCATGTTGTGAATATTGAGAAGTGTTTTATGTCAGTGAAGTTACATACAAAAACATTTGCATAGAAACTGGAAGTTATTATAACCATAATATAAGTTATTCAGAGTAACCTGTCTAACATGTTCTGTCTCCAAACTCTCCAAACATTTGCTGAAGAAAGCTACTATGACAAGGTATGAGAGTTTTTATGTTTATATATTATTTATTGAAGAGTTTGTGAAATTCAATTTAAAGTCTATAAATATGTAGACACTTAATGTTGTGATGAATGAAGCAACATAAGAAGCTGAAAAGCTCTTCATTTGCATAAAGTTGAAATTTCTGAACTTTTGTCACGTCTCCCGTCGCTTGACACGCCTACATTCTGTCGCCAACAGTCACTGACGCTCTTGTCGTTGGAAGTCACCAGTGCTCCATTGAAATGAATGGGATCATGTTGCTTTGTTGCTGCGTGTCGCTGGCAGTGTGAACGGTGCTTGAGCGCAAGGAATTGTGGCGATATACTTTCACGACATACTTATCGTTTCAGACACATGACATTGCAATACATAATTGTGTGTGTATTATTTATCATTATTATATTATTATTAATTTGATTGCAACATTATATTGTCCTAACGTCTGTTTCTCACCATCTTCCACTTGCATAAACACAGTAGCCATAGGGGCTGCCATTGTTGTTTCATGGGGCATCAGAGCGAGGAACTGGGAGTCTAGTACGAGTTCACGGGTGGGAAGTCAAGGGTTTGACTGCCGTTCCAGTGCATTTTCACAGGTAGAAGGTTGGAAAAACACGGATTACGGGCTGCCGGGAACACGGCATTACACTCTTTACATTTACAATAGCTTTTAAAATCTAAATCTGAACTCTGTTGTTTTGTGTCTGAAATGCAATCAATTTCTTTCTTTCTTTCTTTCTTTCTTTCTTTCTTTCTTTCTTTCTTTCTTTCTTTCTTTCTTTCTTTCTTTCTTTCTTTCTTTCAGAATGACAGGAAGAGTAGATCTTAATGATTGTACGGAATAATACTTGGTATCTTAAAGGCCCAAAAAAGATCTCCTGTTTGGATGTTTGATGTCTAAAGAAACACGTGTGAATCTTCTTTGAATTGATGTGTGTTGTGAAAAGGGCTTTTCAAACAAATGGTGTTGAAGTGACATTTACATTATGAATTGTCATGTTGTGAATATTGAGAAGTGTTTTATGTCAGTGAAGTTACATACAAAAACATTTGCATAGAAATGGGAAGTTATTATAATCATAATATAAGTTAATCGGAGTAACCTGTCTAACATGTTCTGTCTCCAAACATTTGCTCTTTGTGTACTAGAGAAGAAAGCTACTATGACAAGGTATGAGAGTTTTTACATATTATTTAATGAAGAGTTTGTGAAATTCAATTTAAAGTTTGTAAATATGTAGACACTTATTGTTGTAATTAATTATTAGTAGCTGATCTTCATAAGAAGCTGAAAAGCTTTCATTCAGCAGAACTGTTAGTGATGAACTGTAATTTATACCATAACAAACCTTTTTAGAAGCTTTATTACGAAACGCAACGTTACAAGAGTCATGATAAACCCTGACACTCAAAATAATTAATTGGTTCGAGTAGGACAAACTTAAATTAAACAGAATAGTTCAGTCAAATTAACTTTTCAGTATTTAGAAATTTTTTTTCTTTCAAGATCACAGAACTGTATATTTTAAGTTTTTCATTGTTTTGAGTTTTATGACCTTATTTTTTTTAATTTAGACAAACTTTAACTTTAAGTTTAACTGAAACTGGGCTGGGATTTGTTCCCAGCATGCTTATCCCATGACACTCGAAAGGGAGAGTAAATGCTAAAATTGCTAAAAATTGCTAAAAGTGTTATATATATATATATATATATATATATATATATATATATATATATATATATATATATATATATATATATATATATATATATATATATTTTTTTTTTTTTTTTTTTTTGTGCAAGATTAATGTTAAGTCTGAGATTTAGTAGATCAATGTTTTGTTATGATAATTTAGAATAATTTATTGTGGTTTTTGGAGAGTTACCATCATGGTGACAAGCAGTGCATGAGTCTTGGTTTGAGGGCAAATAAATTATACAAACTGGATTCCAAAAAAGTTGGGACACTGTACAAATTGTGAGTAAAAACAGAATGCAATGATGTGGACGTTTCAAATTTCAATATTTTATTCAGAATACAACACAGATGACATATCAAATGTTTAAAATGAGAAAATGTATAATTTTAAGGGAAAAATAAGTTGATTTTAAATTTCATGGCATCAACACATCTCAAAAAAGTTGGGACAAGGCCATGTTTACCACTGTGTGGCATCCCCTCTTCTTTTTATAACAGTCTGCAAACGTCTGGGGACTGAGGAGACAAGTTGCTCAAGTTTAGGAATAGGAATGTTGTCCCATTCTTGTCTAATACAGGCTTCTAGTTGCTCAACTGTCTTAGGTCTTCTTTGTCACATCTTCCTCTTTATGATGCACCAAATGTTTTCTATGGGTGAAAGATCTGGACTGCAGGGTGGCCATTTCAGTACCCGGATCCTTCTTCTACACAGCCATAATGTTATAATTGATGCAGTATTTGGTCTGGCATTGAGTCTTAGTTTTAGCCGGCAACGGCGAATGGCACGGTGGATTGTGTTCACCGACAATGTTTTCTGGAAGTATTCCTAAACCCATGTTGTGATTTCCATTACAGTAGCATTCCTGTATGTGATGCAGTGCCATCTAAGGGCCCGAAGATCACGGGCATCCAGTATGGTTTTCCGGCCTTGACCCTTATGCACAGAGATTGTTCCAGATTCTCTGAATCTTTGGATGATATTATGCACTGTAGATGATGATAACTTCAAACTCTTTGCAATTTTTCCTGAGAAACTCCTTTCTGCTATTGCTCCACTATTTTTCGCCGCAGCATTGAAGGAATTGGTGATCCTCTGCCCACTGCCACTCTGAGAGGCTCTTTTTATACCCAATCATGTTGCCAATTGACCTAATAAGTTGCAAATTGGTACTCCAGCTGTTCCTTATATGTACATTTAACTTTTCCGGCCTCTTATTGCTACCTGTCCCAACTTTTTTGGAATGTGTAGCTCTCATGAAATCCAAAATGAGCCAATATTTGGCATTTCAAAATGTCTCACTTTCAACATTTGATATGTCTTTATATTCTAATATATTCTATTGTGAATAAAATATAAGTTTATGAGATTTGTAAATTATTGCATTCCTTTTTTATTCACAATTTGTACAGTGTCCCAACTTTTTTGGAATTAGGTTTGTATATTTTATATTCTGTAATCGTTTAGCAAGTGCTATATCATGCTATTGTTAACAAATTAGCATTTCCTGAATTAGTTTGTTATAACTAGCTATTTTTGCACTAATAAACATGTTTGAATTGGGGTTAGGCTACATGATAATTTTAAGATAAATGTATGAGTGTACTCAAACATTTCAAGTTGAAAACAATTAAAATATTTGAGTGCAAAAAACACAAAACAAACAATCTTCTAGTTCTGCTTTATTTAAGCTTTGAATTTCTTAACACGAACATTTTGAGGCAACTGTCTCAATTTTTTTTTTAGTTTTGCCAACTTATTCTGATTTACAGTGTAGATATGATCACTCGGATCTCTTAATCACTCTTTAATAAGATAACACACAAGCTTCTTTTTGCTGGTCAACAAATTAATTGCAACAAATATATGAGTTGAGTTACCTTATATTTTTATACTAGTCAAGTCAAGTCAAATTTATTTATATAGCGCTTTTACAATTGGTAATTGTTTCAAAGCAGCTTTACATATTAGAAGCACAGAAAAAAGGGAAGTGGTTAAAAATAAACTGTACAAACAAGCGTGGTAATATGTAACATATACAAGATGGTACTAAGCCAATGTCGGCTGACTTCCAGGGGTGGAAAAAACCCCCTAGGAGAAAAACCCAGCGTGCTAGCACTGGGAAAAAAGTCCTAGGAGGGAAAAAACAAAAACAAAAAATATATATATGTAAATGTATATGGAGATCAAAATCTGAATTGTACATTTTTATTAGAGAGATTAAAAATAGATTATATATAAATATATGTAAGCGGATACGGGGATTAAAAATCTGAATTATAGATGCAGCCAGAATTGGATCTTTAGGCCCATTGTCTCCTGGGTCGTTGTAGTCAGGTCCAGACACTGGTTCTCCATCTGATCTGGATACGGCCTGGATCCAGCACCCGGCAAACCTCAGGATAAGCAGAGAGACAGATATTAGCGTAGATGCCATTCTTATTCTGATGTACAGGTATATCTAGTGTTATAGGAAATGTTCTCGGTTCCGGCCGACCAAATTATTGCAGCGTAACAATCCTTTAACGGATTTGAAAAATGTTAATGTATTGATAATGTGTTATGTGTATGCAAGAGCAAAGAGATGTGTTTTTAGTCTAGATTTAAACTGACAGAGTGTGTCTGCTTCCCGAACAATGCTAGGAAGATTGTTCCAGAGTTTAGGTGCTAAATAGGAAAAGGATTCTGCCGCCTTCAGTTGATTTTGATATTCTGGGTATTATCAACTGGCCTAAATTCTGAGATCGCAATAAACGTGAAGGACTATAATGCATTAAGAGCTCACTTAGGTACTGGGGAGCTAAACCATTTAGAGCTTTTTAAGTAAGTAGCAAGATTTTAAAATCTATACGATGTTTAATAGGGAGCCAATGTAATGTTGACAGAACTGGGCTAATATGGTCATACTTTCTGGTTCTAGTAAGAACTCTAGCTGCCGCATTTTGGACCAACTGTAGTTTGTTTAAAAGCCGAGCAGAACAACCACCCAGTAGAGCGTTACAATAATCTAGTCTTGAGGTCATGAATGCATGAACCAACTGTTCCGCATTTGTCATTGAGAGCATATGCCGTAATTTAGATTTATTTTTTAGATGGAAGAAGGCGGTTTTACAGATACTAGAAACATGACTTTCAAAAGAAAGATTGGTATCAAAGAGCACACCCAGGTTCCTAACGGAGGACGAAGGTTAAATGGAGCACCCGTCAAGTGTTAGAGAGTATTCAAGGTTTTTTATACTAATGTGGATAACATTACTAACACAGCCTAACAGTGATTGTTATCTACTGTACCTAATAACATTTGTTAAGGTGTTGTCTGTGAAGTTCGGTGTGGTGGTGAATGTCAGAATGGCTCTTGTTCTTCTTCTCATCTTTCTGCTCATGAATTCTGGTGAGTCCCTGATTACAACACTTAAAAATAAAAAAATTAAAAAATATTTTTTTTGGTAATAGCACACATAAAATATCCCTTTTTTTAAGCTTGACATTTTCAGCCAATCAGAAATCAGCCTGTCAATCACTTTGTGTGTTAATGTTTGCAGACATCAGATTGGCTTACATGTCTTTAGAAGGCAGGGCTTAAGAAAATTTGTACCCTTGTGATTTGTACCTTAAGAGACCAGTTTTGTACCTTTGGTGACATTTTTGTACCTTTTTTTAATGGTACAAAAATTGACCCTTCAAAAAGGGTACAAAATTGGCTTCGACAGCATACAATCGTTGACTATAATGAGATATATATATATATATATATATTTTACACACACACACACACACACACACACACACACACACACACACACACACACACACTGAATTAAAATCAGAATTTATTAAATCCTTTTCATTTTCACATTTTACAACATTTCATTTAAAACATTTTTAAACATTCCATATGAGTCCATCTTGCAGGGTGTTAAAAAGTAACACTGAAGCAGTGTTAAAGTTAATGAGATAATTGATTGATGATTGAGTGATTATTGACAATTAATGGAGACACCTGATGATAATAAGAAACAACAAGAGAAAGAGAGAGAGACACAACAACTACAACTGACTTCCAGCCATTAAACATTATTACACTTATTATTAACCAGTTTGATTTGATTTGTCACACATCAACAAAAGTTCTTATTGAGAATGAACAGATGTTTAGATGTTAATGTTTTAATGAAAGTTTAGTTTGAAGTCACCATGATGGTGAAAAGCATTTCCTTTAGTTGGGCTCTTGACTCTATTAACATTAATTTATCTCCAGCTTTGTATTTGAAGGGCACGGTTGTTATGGTCAGAGAAACTATAATCTGAGCCAGGGCCATGCACAGACCTTTTGAGGGGCATGTGCTGAAACTGAAAAAGGGCACATCCCCCCCCCCCCCATACATATATATATATATATATATATTTACACACACACACATATATACACATATATACATAGGACTGGGTATCGTTCAAAAATTTTCGATACCGAGACAATACCGATACCTTTTTCGATACCAGTTTTAAAAAATCTGTTTGTTGACTTTTTATCAGACTCAAAGACTCATCTCCTGTCCTGAGCCACTGCGGGGAACAAAAAAAGCACAAATTAACAAAATTTACCCAACACAATAAATCAGTGCAAATAGTTTTAATAAAGTTTAGTTTTCAATGCAAAAAATTAAGTATGTGAGGCTCTTTTTAAATCACTCAGCAATTGTTCTTCAAAAAATTTATTATTATTAACAAGATCAAAGCGGAAGTAAGAGTGACGCAAGTTCGTTGCGTCTTACCGTGAAATAAGAGTTCTGTGTCTTCATTAAAATCAACACATTAATGATTCATCTCTCATCCACCCGCAATTAATTTGAATGTTATTTTTTTATTACTTGGCCCGACCCGCAAATTATCCGCAGTATCAGGAGGACGCTGATACCCCTTTTTCAGCAGAATTGTTCGCGTTCTGGAGCCAGAGGCAGAGCCTGTGCTCGTGCAGGTGAACGAGCCTGTCACGAACCGGTCGCGTGTTTCCATAGACTAGAGGGAAGAACGCTGATGTAAAGCTGCTGTGTGTTGTACCTGTCCATAACTAGTCTAAAAAACATTGCGCGTTCCGCTGTTTCTGCAGGCAGTGCTACACTTTTGTTTTCTGTTAACAGTATCTGTAGTGAACCGGCTGCTCACATAAACAGCCGTTTCTCACCCGTCCATTCGGAGATAAACTGAAAACGAAACCGTTGATTCAATCGCCCTCTCGCACATAGGGTCTCTCTCGCGCGTATAGTTTTATATATTTAGATATAAATAACAATGTAGCGCAACGTTACTTGCTCCTCAACGAGACAGCGAAAGCATTTCTCCGCGCCTCTCCTCGATCGGTTCCATTCTGAGGTACCGAAATTTGGTACCGAATGACAAGACATATGGAGTCAAATTAATGCCTTAAAGTTTTGCACAAAAATAAAGTTTTGTAAAACACAAAAAATAATTGAGCTATAAAAAAATGTTTTGCAAACAAAAATAAAGAATTGCAAAGGAAAATAAAATATTGAGCGGAAAAAAAGATAAGTTTTGCAAACAAAAATAATAAATTGCAAAATAAAATAAAGTAGTGCAAAAATAAAAATATAATCAATTACAAAGATCAATGACAGCTGTAATCCTATTTTATCCTTGCCACATATTTTTCATGCTCAAACCTACTAAATCATTTGCAACGCTCATTTTATTCTGCGTTTCAGTCAAGCGTGCGCTCACGATACCGGCTTTCTTTTGCGCTGCACTTTTCTGTGCGGATCTCTTTATGGCACTGGTTTGACGTGGGGGTGGAGTCAAGAAACGGGGGCACGTCCCCGCGAAATGCATTGGAAGGGAACGTAATCGGCGACAGGTGAAATAATTCTTTGACATGGTGAAAAATAATGCATGGTTTGTTTTTGTTGGTTTGTTTAGCATATGTTGTCACCGATTACGACCCCCTCCAATGCATTTCTTATAGTAATATGACCCGTTGCGCTCTGTCTCACTGCCTGTATCCACTTTTGTGTCCTTAAACATTCGTTTTTTGGGGTCGACTGCTTATAAAAACGTATTTCTGTTTTTTTTTAGCTTGTTAGCTGTACACCTTGTCACGTAGCAGCTTTTAGGCATTGTTCTGTTTATTGTAATGAGTCAGAAAAGACAAGAAGGCAGCCTCACGCAATACAAAGTCAATGGAGACTGTTGGAATGTTTTTCCCCCGGTGGGCGTGGTTTTCAGATTATAATAAATGCGCTCTGTCTCTATGCTAGATCTGATCTGGGTAGCGTTTCCCAAAAGCATCGTAAGCCTAAGTTGATCGTAGCTCCACTGGTTTCCAAAAGCTTATGATGCTTTTGGGAAACGCTGCCCTGTTCTGTTGCGATCTGCGTCTCCTGCCGATGACGTGTTTCGCGGGGGCGTGCCCCCGTTTCTTGACTCCACCCCCACGTCAAACCAGTGCCATAAAGAGATCCGCACAGACAAGTGCAGCGCAAAAGAAAACCGGTATCGTGAGCGCACACTTGACTGAAACGCAGAATAAAATGAGCGTTACAAATGATTTTGTAGGTTTGAGCATGAAAAATATGTGGCAAATATAAAATAGGATTACAGCTGTCATTGATTTTTGTAATTGATTATATTTTTATTGTTGCACTACTTTATTTTATTTTGCAATTTATTATTTTTGTTTGCAAAACTTATTTTTTTTCCACTCAATATTTTATTTTCCTTTGCAATTCTTTATTTTTGTTTACAAAACATTTTTTTATAGCTCAATTATTTTTTGTGTTTTACAAAACTCTATTTTTGTGCAAAACTTTAAGGCATTAATTTGACTCCATAAAGACACTTTTCGATACTCGGTAGTATCGAGGCAGTTCGATCGGTACCTAAAAAGTATTGAGTTCGGTACCCAGCCCTATATATACATACATACATACATACATATATATATACATACATACATATATATATATACATACATACATATATATATATACATACATATATATATATATACATACATACATACATATATATACATACATACATATATATATATATATATATATATATATATATATATATATATATATATATATGGTTTCAGGGCTTCTTTAAAAATAATTACAACAGCAATCTTGTGTGAGCCATGTATTTGAAGATGTTTGACTTCACTGTGATCCAGGGATGTCCCTCTCAACACATTAATACACACACATTACATTCTGCATTATAAAATATAAAGAAGCACAGTGACCTGACGATTCTGTAATGTTTTTAAGTTACTACAACATTACTGTAGTAAAACCATGTTTTACTATGTTACATGTGAAGACAAGCGGGGAGTATACAATACTAGATTAAAAAAATTATCTAGCGAGCAAATACATATTAACATCGTAAACATTAACCATACTGTGTGACCATATTAAATGTTAATGAATTAAGTGTATCAGCAGATAGCCATCATAAATCAAAGAAGAAATTCCTTAGAAATATATTTTACTTAGCTGACGACGGGGATCACTCAGTCGCTTTTTTGTCCAACTCAAATGCAGTTACGCCGGGTTTTTGACCAGCGAATATGTGCAAAATAAAAACGTCAAAACGATGGCATCACATTAGGCTACGTGCTACGTCATCATCAATAGGTTATGAGCGCTCAGTTTTTGGCTGTCTTATAAAAGATGTAATACTACTGTACTGTATGCACTGCCTATTTAAGGCTATTTGTAGGCTATTCGCTATGACTAACTTAGAAGGCAAATGCTAACGTTAGCCCCCTCCCTCTTTCTCCGCCACCGGTCTCAGGCCTCAAATGCATAAAATATGAAACTTTATAGACATACCAATGTTTCTTTCGTAAAGACAACGTTGTAGCCTACTTATTCAAACAACAAGATGATATTTATTTACCGTTGCAAGACGTTCAGCTGCTCTGCTGTGGAACTTCATTTCGCTGAACTCAGGGGGCGGAGTTAAGAGGTATGACTGACAGTTAGTTTGAGCGGATCCAAAATGATTTTGTCACAAGCTCTTTTTAATACCTTTATTAGGCTAAATATATTTGTAAATCAGACAGACAGACGTAAAGGGTGACCAATACCATGATTTATTCAAGAAAATAAATAAATTAAATAAAACACCTCCCAAAAAAAAGGGCACTTCGGAGTGTAAGGACAAAAAGGGCATGTGCTCTGCACAGGTTGAGCCCTACCTGTGCACGTGCCTGATCTGAGCTGTGTTTTCCAAAAGTGCTTTCAGCCGAAGATGATCAATTTAGGTTTACAGTGCTTTGGGAAGCACAATCATAATGGTTGATTTTTCATTGTGAAAAGTCCAGATTTATTGGTGAAATCCAGTATTAACTGGTGATATAGATGCTATATTATTTCTTTATAGTAAAATCTGTTACCTCTTGAGATCCAGCAGAGCTTATAGGTTTTTTTTTGAAACACACACAGACATCAAGAATCAGCATATGACCCTCAACAATGGTGACAATCAAACAAAGTGCTTCATGTTGCAGTGCATGATGGGAGCCACCAATCAAAACTCATCCATGGCTCCCATCATGCATTGCTGCATGAATAAATTATGCATCTGAATTGTCCTGTAATTTTCGTAGATTGTTCATGTTTGCTTTTATTTCTCTGTTGTTTTGTTGTGACAGTAGCTTGTTTTGTGATGTTCAGAGTTGATCTGTTTGTCAGTATTTTGTATTTATTTATCGTCACCATTCTTGAGAATCAGATGCTGATTCTTGATGTCTGTGTGTGTTTAAACACTGAAGCTTCAGTGCATAATGTATTTTTCTTATATAAAAAAAAAATTTATACTGCTGTTGGATCTCAAGCTGTAAAATCACAGGACTACAATCATTAATACTAAAGCTACACATCAAATATACAGCCAGAAATTTAGACTCTAAACAACATCAGACCATCACATGATGATTATGTCATAATCCTATTTTCTCTGACCATAACAAATGTGCTTTACAAACACAAAATTTGAGCAGCCAGAGAAAATTTAATAACAAAAGGTAAAGAGTCAAGAGCCCAACTAAAGCAAACGCTGACCTCTTTCATGGTGACTTGAAATGAAACATTCATAAAACATTAATTAACACCTTTTTTCTCTCTTTCCTTCAGTGATTCTGCTTATTATCATCAGGTGTCTCCACTAATTGTCAATCATCACTCAATCATCAATCAATTATCTCATTAACTTTAACACTGCTTCACTCGGCAAGATCGACAGCCTCTGCTAAGACTTTTTTTCCCCCTTTTTTCCTTTTTTTTTTGGTAAAAGTTGTTTTTTAAAGATTTTAATGATATATCATTAAAATCTTTAAACAACAACTTTAAAAAATAATGGCTTAGCAGAGGCTGTCTCTTGATATTGTACCTTAACCTTTAGAAACGGTACATTATGTACATGTTAATGCTTGGGAACATATATGTACCTTTTCGACCCTCAAAAAGGTACAAACATGTACCTTGAGGTCCAATAATAAGCAGATTTGGTCAAAAAAAAAAAGGTCCAATAAGGGTTACGTTAGTGTAGATTGTACCTTGGGGGACAGAAATGGACTCCTATTGTACCCTTATTTCTGACAGTGTAGTCATCTGCAGGACTTATTAAAACACTTCTCACTCACTTCACAAAAACTAATTGATATTATTTAGCTGTTTGCAAAAACACAAGTTTTGCCATTTTTTTCTTCTTTTTTTTTTGTGCGTTTCAGGAGTTTACTGATCATCTGTATTTTGTGTTTCAGGAGTTTTTGGACAAGACTGGAATGTGAATTATAAAGATAATTCAATATGTGCTCTCAAAGGATCCACAGTAAACATGTCATGCACATACAGTTACCCTCAGCAGTATAATCTTACAGAAACCTTTTGGATCAAGAAACCAGATGAAAAGATCAAAAGTTTAAAAGAATATCAGGAATATAAAGACAGGGTTGAATACATTGAAGACAGACAAAACAAAACTGCTGTTCTCAGACTGCACAACGTCACTGAAGATGATGAGAAAGAGTATTGTTTCAGATTATTAACTGCAACTGAAGGACAACATTGGATTGGTAAACCAGGAATTCAACTTAAAGTTTCTGGTAATCCACTTCTGTCCTTCATTTCAATTATTTATTTATTTAACAAACTGTCAGTAGTTTTAGGTCATGGTTAGAAGGATTTGTGTCCTCCAGCTCTTCAGGTTCAGGCTCCAGAGCAGGTGCTGGAGAAAGAAACGGTTAATCTGACATGTAGAACTACCTGCGATCTGACAGAGAGTTTCATCTGGTACAAAAATGGGCAGGCTTTAAACTTCCACAGCAACATCCTGCAGATTCAGTCAGTCCGCAGTGATTCTGGCAGTTACAGCTGTGCCGTCAGAGGACAAGAACATCTGCCCTCTCCTGCTGTCAGCCTCAGCGTCATGTGTGAGTCTTAGAACTATGAAAAAGGATATTAAACAACTGATTACAAATATCATGGATGGAGTATCAGAAATACATACAGACATTATATCTAGCATTGGTCTCCACAAAATGAAATATGAATAATAAGACCATGTTGTTTTACCTCTAGATTCCCCCCGAAATACATCAGTGTCCATCATCAGTCCGTCTGGTGAAATAGTGTCAGGAGATTCAGTGACTCTGAACTGCAGCAGTGATTCAAACCCTCCTGCTCTGAACTTCAGCTGGTTTAAGGAGAACGAAACCTCAGCTGTTGGATCTGGACAGAGCTTTAACTCCAGTTTCAGTGGACGCTTCTACTGTGAGGCTCAGAATAATTATGGATCTCAGAGATCAGCGTCTGTTTCTCTCACTGTTAAAGGTATTCAATTTATTAAAATACTTGTGCTTATGATGTTTAATGGTGAAGTTTGTCCACTCACTAATTCATCATCACATGTTCAAAGACTTAAATGAAAATAAATGAAAATAAATTAAAAAATAAATCATCTTTTTTCCTAGGTGGTTGGAATATCCTGTATGTCATTGTTGTTTGTGCCACTATTGCAATTATAGCTGTATTTGGACTCTTGTTTCTCATCATTTTTTGCATAAGGTTAGTGAACAGTATATATTTACTGTAAGTCTGTGCATTTTAAATATATTCAAACAATTTTCTGAGTTTACTAAATCATGAATCCATACCCAAAATTATTATTTTTTTTTCAGAAATCTTTAGTGCTGAGCTTGAAAATAAAAAAAAATAAAAAATATCTATTTTAATGTGACATTTTTTGGCAAGCCATTTTTTTTTTTTTTTCTGCAATAAAGACTGTCTTTTAAGTCTTTTACAGTTTTAACAACTTTCATATCTGCATTTATCCTTGTATATTTAACAACAGGAATAAGAGAAGAAATAATGACTCTAAAGACTCTGAGCAAAAAGAGGTGAGATCATGTATCACAGACTTTATACAGGTGCTGGTCATATAATTAGAATATCATCAAAAAGTTGATTTATTTCACTAATTCCATTCAAAAAGTGAAACTTGTATATTATATTCATTCATTACACACAAACTGATATATTTCAAATGTTTATTTCTTTTAATTTTGATGATTATAACTGAAGGAAAATCAGTTATAATCATATATAAATATTATTAAAGGAAAATCCCAAATTCACTATCTCAGAAAATTAGAATATTGTGAAAAGGTTCAATATTGAAGACACCTGGTGCCACACTCTAATCAGCTGATTAACTGAAAACACCTGAAAAGGCCTTTAAATGGTCTCTCAGTCTAGTTCTGTAGGCTACACAATCATGGGGAAGACTGCTGACTTGACAGTTGTCCAAAAGACGACCATTGACTCCTTGCACAAGGAGTGTAAGACACAAAAGGTCATTGCAAAAGAGGCTTGCTGTTCACAGAGCTCTGTGACCAAGCACATTAATAGAGAGGTGAAGGGAAGGAAAAGATGTGGTAGAAAAAAAGTGTACAAGCAATAGGGATAACCGCACCCTGGAGAGGATTGTGAAACAAAACCCATTCAAAAATGTGGGGGAGATTCACAAAGAGTGGACTGCACCAGGAGTCAGTGCTTCAAGAACCACTACGCACAGACGTATACAAGACATGGGCTTCAGCGGTCGCATTCCTTGTGTCAAGCCACTCTTGAACAACAGACAGCGTCAGAAGCGTCTAAAAACAAAAAGTACTGGACTGCTGCTGAGTGGTCCAAAGTTATGTTCTCTGATGAAAGTAAATTTTGCATTTCCTTTGGAAATCAGGGTCCCAGGGTCTGGAGGAAGAGAGGAGAGGCACACAATCAATTTTGCTTGAGGTCGAGAGTAAAGTTTCCATGGTCAGTGATGGTTTGGGGTGCCATGTTATCTGCTGGTGATGCTCCACTGTGTTTTCTGAGGTCCAAGGTCAACGCAGCCGTATACCAGAAGGTTTTAGAGCACTTCATGCTTCCATGCTGCTGACCAACTTTATGGAGATGCAGATTTCATTTTCCAACAGGACTACACAGTGCCAAAGCTACCAGTACCTGGTTTAAGGACCATGGTATCCCTGTTCTTAATTGGCCAGCAAACTCACCTGACCTTAACCCCATAGAAAATCTATGGGGTATTGTGAAGAGGAAGATGCGATATGCCAGACCCAACAATGCAGAAGAGATGAAGGCCACTATCAGAGCAACCTGGGCTCTCATAACACCTGAGCAGTGCCACAGACTGATCGACTCCATGCCACACCGCATTGCTGCAGTAATTCAGGCAAAAGGAGCCCCAACTAAGTATTGAGTGCTGTACATGCTCATACTCATACTTTTCATATTCATACTTTTCAGTTGGCCAAGATTTCTAAAAATCATTGCTTTGTATTGGTCTTAAGTAATATTCTAATTTTCTGAGATATTGAATTTGGGATTTTCCTTAGTTGTCAGTTATAATCATCAAAATTAAAAGAAATAAACATGTGAAATATATCAGTCTGTGTGTAATGAATGAATATAATATACAAGTTTCACTTTTTGAATGGAATTAGTGAAATAAATCAACTTTTTGATGATATTCTAATTATATGACCAGCACCTGTAGATCATGTCACTGCACTGACATTTCTTTGTTCTTTTCTTAAAGGAAGGGATAGTTCACCCAAAAATGAAAATTTCCCATGATTTACTCACCCTCAAGCCATCCTAGGTGTATATGACTATCTTCCTTCTGACAAACACAATCATGGATATATTTAAAAATAACCTTAGTTCTCCAAGGTTTATAATGGTTGTGAATGGGGGTCCGTGTTTTGAAGCCAAAAATTATGCATACATCCATAAAAAAAGTAATACATACAACTCCAGGTGGTTAATAAAGGTCTTCTGAAGAGAAGTGATGCATTACATTACAACTTTATAAAATCAAATAACTAGCCGGTCATGGATTATAAGTCTAAAATGATAATTTTGTAAAGCAAAATTTCGATATAAGAGAAGAGGAGCTTACATTTGTTGCCCGGATCTATTTGTTTGAACCGCGAGAGGCGTCTAAGCTTACGATACTCCTACATCCTGCGTCATACATCGCGTCACTGATTGCTCATTTGGCGCAAGTGGACTTGCGCAGTGTGTGTTTGGTCGTCTGCTGGAAGCTAGTTATTTGAATTTCATAAAGTTTTAAATATGGATATTTTTCTTACAAAAACAGACCTCTTCACTCCAGAAGACCTAATTAACCCCCTGGAGTCATATGGATTACTTTTTTTTTTTTAAGGATGGATGCATTATTTTTGACTTTAAAATGTGGTCTCCCATTCACAACCATTATAAAGCTCGGAGGAGCAAGGAAAGAAGATAGTCATATACACCTAGGATGGCTTGAGGGTGAGTAAATCATGGGATAATTTTCATTTTGGGGTGAAATATCCCTTCAAAGGTGTTGTTAACTTTGTGGTACAACACAGGCGAAAGCTCATCGATGTCAATAAAACTTTAAAGTGATATACTCTGAATACTGTTTTTTTAAATAGCCAATCAAAATGTATAATATATCAAGGTATTAATTCATTCACAAAAATGCATGAAGTTCTGTAGAGTTACATGTAAACACTTACCATACACATTATCATTACAAATGTGGAGAGCCGAATGTTTACAGCTTGCTGCAGTTCAAATGTATTCATGATTCTGTTGCAGGAATCTACAGGAAAGAGCTCTGAATCTGGAGATGGTAAAGATGCTTCTATTCAAGAATGCAGAGATAAAGACACACAGCAACCTGAAGAGGATGAGATTCAGTATGCCAGCATTACAATTCAAAATACTTCTACTGAAGACAAGTGAGAGAAAACTGAATTATTTTGCCTTAGCATAAGTCAATTTTATTCACAAAGTTGTTTTTTATAGAAAAAAAGCATCTTAAGTATATAAAAGATACAAGTATTAAAATCAGCACCTTAAAAAAATAATAATAAAAAACCTTTTTGGCTTCAGCATATTTTATGCTCTTAGTTTATCCTATTCTCAGTTAATTATGTATTTATCATTTTTGCAGATCTTCAAGACAAGAGAAGGATTTGTCTGTGATTTACAGCAGCGTCATGATCCAGACTTAATTTTTTTTTAATTCTGAGATTGCATCTAAAAATATAAACCAGACTATAATAAGTTTTTTTTTTTCTCCCTGGCTTTAGTATTTGTGTTTCATTTAATCATGATTATTACATTTTGAGTGTGCATTGCTGTTTTGCAAAATGGCTGAATTACTCTCAGTGGAAACAAACAAGCAAACAAATGTATTTATTGGCTAGAATATTTCATTTTATTTGTAGGATGCTGTGCTTTACATGTACAATGATACTTAATATATAGACAATATATATATATTTTTTAATACTAAACACAGGCTAGTCAAGTCATTCAGTAAAAGAACAGCAAGTTATAAATGGGCTAAATAACTACACATTTGGGCATTTAATAAGAACAACCTACACTGTAAAATGTAATTAGTTGAGTTTACTTAGAAAGCTTAATTAAACTGATGGGTTTACTTAAAAAACTTAAGGAAACCGATTGCCTTAAATTTAGCAAGTAAGTTAACTCATCATTTTGAATTGATAAAACTAGCTACCACACAGTACAGAGTACTTAGAAATCTTGAGTATTCACTGTAAAATGTAATTAGTTGAGTTTACTTAGAAAGCTTAATTAAACTGTTGGGTTTAGCTACCACACAGTACAGAGTACTTAGAAATCTTGAGGATTGGTAATTCAATTTTACAAATTGAGTACTTAGTTCAGTCATGTTAAAAATCTTGTTCACATTATGTAGAAACTGCCTTCAATTTCTCAAGCATTTTTTACTCAGTTGCAACAATGGACCATACATTTATTTGTATTTATTAAACTGGAGATACTGTTGAAAATAATAAAGTTTGATGTCACCATCATGGTGGAAAGTGTTTGCTTTAGTTGGGCTCTTGACCTTGACTTTTAACATTAGTGTTTCTCTGGCTGTCATAACTCAGTGTTTGTAAGACACAGCTGTTATGGTGAAAAAAGCCAAGAGAAATGCTGGGATTGATCTGTTGTATCTTTCCTGATGATACCATTGAATACCCACAGATTTAATCCTGAGGTTTATAATTGATCAAAAGTGTGCTTTGTTACTATAAACAATTAAATATTTTATTGCTGAAACTAGATCAAGAGATTGAGCACGGTTGAGATCATATATTTTTAATATTATATTTGTCAAAAAACATTTTGAACTATATAGACACACAGAGACATCAATAATCAGCGTACAAATCTCAACAACGGTGACATGCAATGCATGCTGGGAGCCATCATAAAACTCATCCATGGCTCCCAGCATGCATTGCAGCATGAAGCATGTCACCGTTGTTGAGATGCATACGCTGATTCTTGATGTCTCTGTGTGTCTATATAGTTCAAAATGTTTTTTGACTAACATATTAAAAATATGATTTCAACAGTGCTCCGTCTCTTGCTATAGTTTCATTGATTATTAAAAAATACTTATTTGTTTTTAATGACAAAGCACACTTTTGATCAAGTATAAACCTCAGGATTAAATCTGTGGGTATTCAATGATATCATCAGGAAAGATCCAACAGATCAATCCCAGTATTTCTTTTGGCTTTTTTCACCATAACAGCTGTGTCTTACAAACACTGAGTTATGACAGCCAGAGAAACACTAATGTTAAAAGTCAAGGTCAAGAGCCCAACTAAAGCAAACACTTTCCACCATGATGGTGACATCAAACTTTATTATTTTCAACAGTATCTCCAGTTTAATAAATACAAATAAATGTATGGTCCATTGTTGCAACTGAGTAAAAAATGCTTGAGAAATTGAAGGCAGTTTCTACATAATGTGAACAAGATTTTTAACATGACTGAACTAAGTACTCAATTTGTAAAATTGAATTACCAATCCTCAAGATTTCTAAGTACTCTGTACTGTGTGGTAGCTAAACCCAACAGTTTAATTAAGCTTTCTAAGTAAACTCAACTAATTACATTTTACAGTGAATACTCAAGATTTCTAAGTACTCTGTACTGTGTGGTAGCTAGTTTTATCAATTCAAAATGATGAGTTAACTTACTTGCTAAATTTAAGGCAATCGGTTTCCTTAAGTTTTTTAAGTAAACCCAACAGTTTAATTAAGCTTTCTAAGTAAACTCAACTAATTACATTTTACAGTGTAGTCATATTGCAACCCTTAATTGTTCTCTTTCACATGCAAAATTTACACATGGTAAGGTTTCATTTGTTGGTGAGAAGCCCACTTTTTCTGTTTTCACTTTGTTATGGGGAACACATATTCACTATAAACTAATTTCCTCAATAAACTCTCAATTTGCTACTGCTTATTAATAGTAAAGTAGCTGTTGTAGCATTTAAGTATCATAACTCATGGCTATTTAGGAGAATGGTCAAGTTCTTTTGCAGAAGAAATGTATATCTGCACAAATAATGGCACAATTATACATTAAAGTAACATGTTCTTGAAACTTATACTGCAGATATGTTTTTCCACTGTTTTCAGAAGTTATTTCACAATAATGTAGAACACGTTGAGCATTTGAACTTCAGGTTGATGCTAAAAGATTGCATATTTTTTTAATATATTCAAAGATTGCCATAGATATCATCTCCTTGGCTAGTGTTGAAGTGTAGGTTCTGATATATTGGATCCGACTGGCTCATATCGTTAGACTTGATACTGGATTTCTTTATGGTGGCGTAGGGTCTGTCATCAGGAGCGTTCTCATAAACCCCAATGGCCTGAATCACAAACACAAAAGTGCAGTTCTATTGCTAATCAGTTGTTGAAATGGTTCATAAAGTAAGCAGAAGTTGTGTTTGTGGTGGCTCTGCCTCTGATCTTATGATGTACCGTACTTACCTCCTCGCTGTGACGATCATTGTGTATAGATCTAACCGTAACACGTCCTGAAATAAAGCAAAGAATGCAGATGTTTTATGTGAAATAATTTAGTACACACACACACACACACACACAAAAAATTAGAGCTTTTTTGCATGTCATATTTAAATGTTCACACACTTGATTTCTTGACTCTCTTTCTCCACTGACAAGAGACCAGTCCAACTGCAAATATGATCAACATGACAACCAATCCGGCAGCAGCATAGAGAATAAAATACACAGGCACTGGGAATATATGGACAGATAGTTGCATTTTTCATCTACATAAATTGACATATTGCACACACTGAAAATCTCTATTCATCTGTTTCCAGCACATGTATACATTACAGAGATGACTTTTGGGTCATAACATTTTTATTTACTTCATGTATTGTGAACTTGATACACATAAAATGTCAATGTATCTATAAAGGGGTTGCAACTCACCTGCTTTTTTGAAAGCTGGACCATGTGCTTTGACAAAACATTTAAAGAAGGAGATCGCAACACGCATTAACACTTAAGAATAGAAATGCAGGGATTATAATAAGATGTTTGTCTACCTGTAGATGTCAGTGAGTGTGTGCCTTCCTTAGTGGTTGAAGATATGGAAACAGAGTGTCTTGGTGTAGTCGCTTGTATTTCAGCAGTTGTCCCTGTTTGTGTTTCCATCGTCCTAAGATGAGTCACTTCTTCCAAGTTCTTTGTGTTGTCTGTTTTTAAGTTTTAAAGGAATTTCTGATATCATAAAAAACAGTTGTGTTGCCTAAATAGCTCTATAACCCTTCTTGATTCGCCATTTAATATGAAACAAACAGTACGGCAACCCTTCACACTGTCTCACACAGGCAAAAACAGTATAAGATTTAAGCATGTGGCAGCCACTAATAGTCTGGCAGTGTAATGAAATGCATAATATCGCTTACCTTTCTGTACTATCAGGTTGACTTTCTGATATGTGTCTATTCCAACTCTCTGCACTCCACACCAGTAAATCCCAGAGTCTGACTCCTGTAGATCAGTGATGGTCACGTTGAAGCTTCCTGTCCCAAAATCCTCCAGTCTGTATCTCCCTTCAGGTGACCAGTCAGATTTAACTAATATATCTCTGTCTCCACACGGATCTCTGCAGAAATACTTTATTTTGGTTGAAGCCCAGCGGTGGGAACATTTAATTGTGATGTGTCTTCCTATATATCCAGAGATTCCCTCTGAACTCTTAAATTCTGTTTAAGGAAAATAGGGTTTGTACTATCAGTTCCTCTTGAAGTCTCTTCAGTTTCAGTTATTCAATTTCAAAAGTAACGTACATACTTATTGTCTATTAACATTATAATAGGAAGTGTGATTTCTTCACAACCACTGCATGCATTTACTATAAATGTATTATATTTACAGCACAAATATAATCGGTGGAGAAATTATTTGGTCAGAGAGATCTGACTAAACAATCACATATATATTTATGACCTTTTTTGTGTGTTAACAGTTTGACCTCAGCTAGTTAATCAGTTTTTCTGCCATTTAGTTGAAATATTTTGGTTTTTAGTTGTTTCCACATTATGATTCTTATAGTCACACTTATGATTTATACGCATTAGGGTTAAAGCCATTTTTAACTTGTTAACATTATTATTTGCATATGTATGAGGTTAATAATAACACCAATAACAACATCCTGTGTCAATAATAAAATGTTGTCATGTCCGCTCAGGCTGAACCCGAAGCCCAAAGTAAGTACTTTGGTTGTCCATGTTCCACTCCGTCTCGGAGTCTTTAATGGCTTAAAGCAGTTTAAATGTCTCTTTTTATTATCGAGCATGTTCTGCAGTTTAGAAACAGCAGACTGCATTTTACGACAACCACTGATCTAGCCGATTTGGACATTAAAGGATTTGCTAAAAAATTGAATTCTGTCATTAATTACTCACCCACAGGTCGTTCCAAACATGTAAGACTTTTGTTCATTTTCAGAACACAAATTAAGATCTTTTGTTGAAATCTGAGAGCTTTCTGTCCGTCATCTGATCAGCTTTACTTCAAACTATACAAAGCTATTATCGGCTGATAACTATCGCCACCTAATTAATTGGAAAACCCTTAAAAGATTAGTTCACTTCAGAATTAAAATTTCGGATAATTTACTCACCCCAATGTCATCCAAGTTGTTCATGTCTTTCTTCACTTGTAATGAAGGTTTTTGAGGAAAACATTCCAGGATTTTTCTCCATATAGTGGACTTCACTGGGGTTCAGTGGGTTGAAGGTCTAAATGTCAGTTTCAGTGCAGCTTCAAAGCGCTCTACACAATCCCAGACGAGGACTAAGGGTCTTATCTAGAGAAATGATCAGCTATTTTCTAAAAAAAAATCAAAATTAAATACTTTTTAACTACAAATGCTCATCTTGCACTGCTCTGCGATGCTTCGCGCATTACGTAATCACATTGGAAATGTCACGCGTGACGTAGGCGGAAGTAGGGCGAAAAACTCCATCTCATTTTCTCCTCCAACTTCCAAATCATCTGACATTATTGTTTTACCTTTTTTTTTTTTTTTTTTGTAAAGGGCATTTGACTTAGTCTTTGCCCGATTGCTTTGTAAACTCTGGATCAGTATTTCTGCCTACGTTATGTGTGACCTTTCCAACGTGATTACGTAATGCTTTGAAGCATTAAAACTGCAATTTGGACCTTCAACCCATTGATCCCCACTGAAGTCCACTATATGAAGAAAAGTTCTGGAATTTTTTCCTCAAAAACCTTAATTTCTTTTCGACTGAATAAAGAAAGACATAATCATCTTGAATGACATGGGGGTAAGGAAATTATCAGGAAATTTTAATTCTGAAGTAAACTAATCCTTTAAACTTCATCAATCTCAGCAAGCTGAATTATTCCCATAGACAGTAGAGTTTCTATCACACATCTATTGATAACTTACCTGACAGAAACATCCAGAGCCAAAGAACACTGAAGAACTTCATTTTGAGTAGGGATTGGATGATTCAGTCCAGTTTTAACTTTAATACTGACTGTTGACTATAGGAGCTCTGTTATACCTTCAATCACAGTGGTAAACCTGTATCCCTGTATTCTCCTGTGCACTATTTCTCACATGCATACTGGTTTCAAGACACCCACACACCCATATCCAGAACCTGACCACTTCCTCTTGATTAACTTTTGGTTTGAATGGATATTCCCCTTTTATGCAAGACCAGGGTCAGGTTTGTTCTGTCTGTCATTGTTAATAATGTAGGGTTTGAGGTGTGCAAATAACCCCTTTCAGAGAGAGTCACATGCTGCCTGTACATTTCTCACTAGTCATTTCACTTGTTAGAAAGTAGTGGGAATACTAAAATTAGGTAGGGTGACAGCAAAATTACATTTAAACTAAGCAACTATTAGAATGTGATTCAAATTAACAACATTTAAAGCTACTCCCCATCTAAGAGAAATTTGTTCTATAAATATTCAGTGTTGGTTTTGGGAACATAAAAAACATCCAGTTCTTTCAGTGCTTGTTCACAGCAGATGTTTGAATGATTGAAAGAACGGGGAACTTCATACCTTTAAAAAAACCATTCCTCTAATGTCAAGAAAACTGGACGTTTTTTATGTTCTAGTCTGAATATTCGGAGAATGTTCTTATAACAAAATTCTGTTAGCTGGGACTATGATTTTTTTTTTGTGTGCCTCTAGTGGTTAAAAATAAAACTACATGCATCTTGTGGAAGAAGTTTGTTTTGTATGTGCTTCAGTACTTCCTCTTAGTTTTAAATATTCTGCTATAATACGAAAACCTAAAAATACCCTTTAATTCCCTTAAACCCATTCACACTCAAACTTTCCAAGACCACTGACAGTCAGCTCGACTCAAAGCTGTGTGCTCAACATGACATGAGCACTGATGTGGTGTTTTGTCATGCTACATCAATATTTGTTGGAAATAAGTAGATGTTGCTCGTGGAAAAACAATGAGATTATTTATTCCAAACCCTGATTGAAGATAGTGAGCTTTAGTTAGCTTAGCTTTATAAACTACTATAAAAAGAATATGAATTACCCACTTTTTTTCTTTTTTCCAAAGACATACAAATGATGAACAATTCAACAGAAGCAATATATCAATGGGCTTCAGTAACATGAGACACCTTTTTTCTTGCAAATATTCTCTTTTTAACTTGACACAGCTTCTTAAACCAGCAGCATGGTGCAAGACACATTTAAAAAAAAAACATTTTACAATTACAGTGCAGACTGAATGTGAAACACTTTCTATATGAACTGTTTTTACGCAACTGTGAAATGATTTGCAGTGAACTATAGGCAATTGACTGACTATGATTATGATTATGCCAGTAAAATGAATAATATATTGATATCTAAAGCCACAGGTTTATTGAATTAAATGTACTTGTCTTGAACTTCTCACCTGGGATGGTTGGCCTATACTGCATCCCAATTCGCCTACTTGCACTGCACCCTAAAATTATGTACTGTTTTTGTGAAGAAAAAGTACATGCTTTTGCATGTGTAACAGAAGAGTATACAAGCTTTGGGCATCATAATTGCATTTTTAATGGACGATCTGTTACTTAGTTACGTGCAAACTATCAGCATTGAAACTGTTCTGTCAATCATCTTGTCACAGTTAAAATCCTACACATTCAATTAAATTTAATTTCAGAGATCAATGTAGTTGCACGTTAAACTGCCAGTCATGGGTCTTTCATATGGAGAACTGTCCTCATGTTTGCATAATGATGCATTTAAAAGGTAATGACTAAACGCATCGTTATAAAAGTTCACAATGCTGTTGCAGATGAAATATAATGTGGATAACATTTAATAAATATCTTTTTATATTAATCACTCAAACCCCTTTATCCTAACCGTTCTGCTTAACCATTGGTCTCGCACATTCGTCATGTTTGTGGTTTTTAACCAAATCCTCGTCCACAGCGCAATGGGTTGGGAGTAATATTAGCCGTTAAGAGTGTGCACAGATCTGCACTTCGGAATCTAACCAGAAAAAGTAGAGCAACCGGATATCTTTGGAATACTCATTTCAACATACTTCTGTTTGGGACACACTTATTCTATTTTCAAACACTATTTAGGATGGATAGTATGGGAATTGGGACACAGCACTTGAGTCTGGTACTTTGAACCTTATTAATTGATGCTGCAATCGGAGATTTCCGTATACTTCATTCACTTGGCCCAAGTTTAAATTCTGATAGACTGAATCTGATTGGCTTTTTGTCACTTCAGTCTTGTCTTTAGATTTCATTTCTGTGCTGTTCTGTGCACCCTGAAGAAAATGAAAGCACACCATTAATATGGCTGACAGGCCTTTGTGAAAATATGTGAAGATTGGACATTCAAGTAGCTCAGATATGAAGGCATTTAGTTCCTGTTTGTGCTCAGTAACTGACACACAGATTTGCTGGCATCACTCACCTCCTCATCTCTACATTTATTGTTTCTGTTGGCAGCTGTTGCTGATGCACAACCTAAGAAAATCGTGAAAAGTATTGGCTTATTTTTATTCATACCAGGTGCTGAGTTATTTTGATAATTGTCAGTGTGTCTGTGTGTATATGTGCACATACTTTCTGATGTCTTGACTCTCTTTCTGTACTGATAAACGGTGACCACTCCAACTACAAAAAGGATCACTGCAGTGACCAGACCAGCACCAGCATATTGTGAAGTGTGTACAGACACTGAGGAAGTGAGAGAGAAAATTGGTCTTTGTGCAGATCGGCTAAAGTCTGCATTAACAGGTATTACTATACTTGCTACTATTTATTTGCTTTGAAACTTCTCTCAAGCATCAAATTATGTAGTCTGTGCCAGCTGACAGGTTAAACCATCACCATGGTGTTTACCACATCTGGCTATGATGGAATAAAGTGTGCCAGATAGCATTCAGGTACATTTTCAGCCTTGGCAAAGACTGCTAAACATACATGGATTAAGTTAAAGGGTTAGTTCACCCAAAAATTAAAGTTCTGTCATTTATTACTCACCCTCATATCGTTCCACACCCATAAGATGTTTGTTCATCTTTGGAACGCAAATTAAGATATTTTTGATAAAATCCATAAAAGATGGCTCAGTGACAGCAAGATAATTAACACTTTCAATGCCCGGAAAGCTACTAAAGACATATTTAAAACAGTTTGTGGATCAAGCTTAATATTATAAAGTGACGAGAACACTTTTTGTGCACCAAAAAGCAAAAAAAAAAACAAAATAAATAATTTATTCAACAATATCTAGTGATGGGCGATTTCAAAACACTGCTTCAAGAAGCTTCGAAGCTTTACGAATCTTTTATTTTTGAATCAGTGATTCAGAGCATGTATCAAACTGCCAAAGTCACGCCCCCCCAGTGGTGAATAATTGACATTTCGAACACTTATGATGTAACAAAGCCTCGTTTACTGAAGTCATGTGACTTCGGCAGTTTGATACACGCTCCAAACCACTGATTCGAAACAAAAGATTCGTAAAGCTACGAAGCTTCATGAAGCAGTGTTATGAAATCGCCCATCACTAGATATTGTTGAATAAAGTCAATATATATATATATTTTTTTTGCACTACAAAAAGTAGTCGTTTCATATTGAACCACTGTAGTCACATGAACTGTTTCAAATATGTCTTTAGTAGCTTTCTGGGCATCTGAAAGTGTTAATCACTCAGCCATCGGATTTCATCAAAAAATATCTTAATTTGTGTTCTGAAGATGAACGAAGGTCTTATGGGTGTGGAACAACATGAGGGTGAGTAATTAATGACAGACTTTTCAATTTTGGGGTGAACTAACCCTTTAAGGTTGAAAAAGTCGTCACCTGTTATTGAGTGCGAGAGTTTGAGGGCATCAGTGCTTGCTGCGGTAGACGGAGCTTCTGAATGTGCTGCTGGTGTAGTTGTGTGTAAATCCACCGGTGTTCATGTTTCTTCTTTCTGCGGTTGTGCGGATGTGGTGATGCTTTCATTTGGATCTGTGTGTGGGAAAACAAAAATAAATAATATACAGAAAAAGATTGAAATACATTGTAGAAATGCTGTCATTCTTACCTTTTGATACTGTGAGATTGACTTTCAGATATGTGTCTTTAAAAAATCTCTGCACTCCACACCAGTAAATCCCAGTGTCTGACTCCTGTAGGTCAGCGATGTTCACAGTGAAGGAGCCATTTCCAAAATCCTCCAGTGTGTATCTCCCTTCAGGTGACAGATCAGATGAGACCAGGACACCAGTTCTATATTTGCATGGATCTTTGCAGAAATACTTGATGTTTTTTTCTGCCCATTTATGGGAACATGCAACTATAACACCTTTTCCACTGTATCCATGTATATTAATCACTGTGGCGAATGTGATCCTAAATTCTGTTGGATGAAAAATTGAATGTCTCAAAGTGAAATAATGCATAAATGCAGTATTTCACTTGAATTCACTTCAGTTTAGCATCACTTTTGAGTAGGGTTGGAACGACATGTTGACATAATTGATTATATTAATTAATCAATTAATGAGATTATAATGGTGCGCCACTGTAGAAAAGAAACTCGCTATATCAAATATAGCAACTTAATAGAAGGAAGCCTTAAAGAGATAATTCAGCTCTCATGTTGTTTTAACCCATTTCTTTCTTCTGCGGAAAACAAAAGACATTTTAGAAAATGCCTCAAATGAAAGTCAGAGGGGTCCAGTCTTGTTTTGGACACCATTGCATTCATTGTATGGGAAAAAAAGTTGAACCATTCTTCAAAAATATATGTTCAGCAGAAGAAAATTACAGGAAGTCATTTTTGTGAAACATGAGAGCCAGTAAATGAATTACTTTGCATGAATTAACTGAATTAACGTGAATTAAGGAGTGGATTTTTCCAACTGTTCATTTACAGTCATAAATATGGAGAGAACTGACCTGGCAGAAAGATCCAGAGCCAAAAAACACAGAATAAATTCATTTTGAGCTGTAATCCTGTTGTGTACGAGCTTTCCGCTTTGACTGAGTAGCCTTTGTCTCCAACTGAAAAGATTTCAGTGAAGATAACGATGCATGTTTGTGTCTTCACAGCTCTGAAATACCACACATGCATGAAGAGTTTAATGACCACTTCCTTTGTAATGCTCGAGTTGTTTTGCGCTGGTCTAAGTTAGAGCTGCATGATTTATCATTATAAGATCACAATCTTGATTCAAACACCCATGCGATTTTGTGACAACAATTCTCTTGTGTCTTGTAAAACCTGACAAAATCACACTGGAACATTCAGATCTGCGTTGGCGCTTCATTTTTTAAACAGTCTTTTTAACTACACAGTATCATTATTTCTGTGTTAAAAATATTCAAATTATCACAGAAGTACTGTGATAAAAGTTGATAGTTTGGATCAAAAACACTGTCTACGGTTGTGATCAAAAAAGATTAAATCACCTTTTGAAAGTAGCACCTTTGCTTTAAATAACTATTGCATCGATTGCATCAATTAAATTGTTACACCACTAGGTGGCGAAGAGTGACTTAAAAAATGTCATTGAATCATTCATTCAAACCAATTTTTAAAAAAATAATTAGTTTGAATTAATACTGTTATTATTGTTAATGAACATCCTGACGTGTCCATGCTGCTAAGAGCACAGTTTAGATTAATATGTACGCCTTCCTCTCAATAACAAATATACCTAACAAATATGAAAAAAAGTAAGAAAGTGTCTGATCTGATCATAGTGATGTGGATATGTTTGCACCAGCTCTGTAATTCCACTTAAATCACGTTTATTTGTAGCCTACCTCTTTATACTATGTAGCCTATTGCTTTACAGCCACAAATATCATATATATTGGCCCTCTATATGATTGAGACATGTATTCAAGAAATTTATTAAAACAGAAAGACGTATTGTTTCTGCTTCAAAGGCTGCAGAAACATAGTAGTGGGTTTGTTTGTTTGTTACGCACTTCAATCTGCATCCGATGTTATTGGTTTTCTTCTCATGTATTAAATCCAGTCAATTGGTTCATAAAATATTGATCAAAATCAAAATATGATTTATACAAAATGAAATTCACTTTAAAGAAAGAGTCAAAATCATGAGAAAATCAAAGAAGTCAAAATCATGTCCGACTCACTCCATGTCTCCCGACATATTGCACATATTATGATGTATCTTACTCATGCTGTTCACTTTTCATAATCAACATAGATTAAAAAAAAAAAAAAAAAAAAAAAAAAAACAATATTATAAAATTTAAACATGAATATTAATCTAAATAGGCTACGTTTTCTTTAACTCTGTTCTACAAACGCGCCGGCGCGTTCTGATGGATTTTTCCTTAATGACAGCTGAAGCAACTCCGCCTTATAGATTAGTGTAAGACAACTATAAAGAGTCTAATTTTATTTGTGTACAATCACAATAACATCAACACATTCTGCTTTTGTAAAATAAAGAAAATAAATGGTGCACTTTCAACTGTCTCTGTCTCCGCGAGAATCTATCAAAAATGAACTGAAACTCAGCAAATAGCCTATTTATTACACAAGCATGAAATATATGTCTAAAGAAACAAACAAAACACTTCTCATTTAAAACAATTATTATCCTGCAATGTAATCTGTATAAAATTACAGAGTTGTACAGTTTCGCCTAGCTCAGTTACCTAGCTCACATTATCATTAATGCGATCACACCCACGCACACAGCGCTCTTATATTCATAGATAATGTGCTGAGGCCATCTATGCAAAATGGTAAATGCCCCCAACAAAACCTTAAAAAGCATCAACAAAGGCTATAATACATTGTAATTTCATGTTGGAGTGGGATTTGAGGGAAAGTCAATAAGAAATACAGGGTGTGATTAGCTTTAGTAGCTTTATTAACTTTCAAAACCATAACATAATGCTTATTTGCTAATTCATGCAATTAGAAGGATTTAATCATATTTAAGACTAATCACATTTAAAGGCTATGATTATGAAGTCACAGTGATTTAGTGTGGCATATTGATTTTTCAGTGACATATTGGTAATGTTTACATATTGATGGAAGTTGCCTAAGATACAAAAAAAATATATTTTAGAATAGCCATGCAAAAATGTCATTATACAAACTCTAAACAAAACAATAGCAAAATTAGTTTAAAAGGAGATAAGGAAAATCTAACTTGGCACCCCTTGTAGTCATATGAGGAAGTAACAAATACTTGTCACCTACATGCATGTATTCATACATTTTTTTTTTTTTTTTTTTTTTTTTAATGAACATTTAATTTTTGATCTCCCTGAATGCCTTGGCATGTGATTTTAATCTTATACATATCAGGTTTCCACTGATTGAGTGAAATCAAATTTTCCATGATCTTTTGACATATAAGAGGTCATTATACTGTACAAATATCCTGTAAGCAGAGGTGGGATGTCCAGGGGTCAGAGAGTAAAAGTCCTGCCATATTTTTATTCCACCCACTGAAACATTAATGAGATAATTAGGTGATAAATTGAGTGATGATTGACCATTATTGAAGACACCTGATGATAACAAGCAGAATCACCAAAGGAGAAAATCACAATTTTTAAGTTACCATCATCGAGGTCAGGGTTTGTTTTAGTTGAGCTCTTGATCCTTGACTTTTTAATGTTACATTTTGTTTGGGCAGTTTTAACTGCATTAAAACCAAACAGACAAGCAAAGTTAAAAGATGATCAGGTGTTGTTGGTTATGTTTTCAAATAATCATTATTTAATCTGAATCACTGAACTCATTTAGAGCTCAATCTCTGAGTTAGATTTACGTTATTGATTACAGCAGAACTGTGATTCTACAGCAGAAGATCAACTTTTACAATACAAAAATGTTTCTTTTTAAAGTTCTGATTTAAAAAAAAGAGGTTTCATGTGAATCTCAACAATGGTGAAAATAATAAAGCGTGTTGCAGTGCATTCTGGGTACCACCAATCAAAATTCGTCCATGCTTCCCATCATGCATTGCTGCATGAATAAATTATGAGCTGAATTGTCTTAGTAAAGCTGCGTTCACGTCACCTCGTATTTACAGGTATCTTGAAATGACAACATGTGACGTTATATTCGGAGCTGTTCACGTCCTTTGATTGGGAATTAAGCGTTTCCATTGCACCACTATCAACGCCTAAATTAATCTACAGCAGCCACATGGTACATGTGGGAGCTTTCAGAAAACTCCCAGCTTACAAGCTGTAATTACGATGTGAAGGACGTGAACGCTTTTTACAAGCTAGAATCTCGTAACTACAGGAATTACGAGGCCACGTGAACGCACCTTAATTGTCTGCACACACAATAAACACAACTTGTCAGCGGGGAAATAGTTGTAAATTATAGTGAATAAGCTCAATTGGTTGGCTTTAGTTAGCTTGTAGTGTCAATATGTCTATATATATATATATATATATATATATATATATATATATATATATATATATATATATATATATGTATATATATATATATATATATATATATATATATATATATATATAGAGCTCAAATTGAGTAAAGACCGTTTTTTACAACTTGCCAGATTGTCTGACCTCACTTTCTTTCAAGCAAGATCCTTTTTATTCCTGTTTCTATAAAAGTATGAAGATGTTCAGCGACGATGATTTTGTCCTCCATGTTGTTTCGGATTTCTGCTTCAGCTCGCTACGTCACGTCACTACTAGAGCAAGCTCCTGATTGGTTAACACGGCGCGAATTTTCGCCAAAGTTCAGATTTTTCAACTTGCGCGTTTTGGGAGAATCACGCGTTACACGCGTCAACCGCCCGAAACGCTCAATTCGCGCCGCAGGATGTCTATTCGCGTCTTTGCATTGACTTAACATGTAAATCACTCGCGCTTAACGCTTCATTCACGTCTGGTGTGAACGCATTGGGCTCTAAATGAGTTCAGTGATTCAGCTCAAATAATGATTATGTGAAAACACAACCAACAACACGGTCAGTTTTTGGGATTGACAACCGAATTTACTTACAGGTGTGAGTCTTGAAATGTCCCGTTCACACAGTAACTTACAGTAGCATCTCAAATACTGTCTGAATGAACATGCAATGAGATTCAAGCCCATTTTCTCTTACCAGTAACAGTGACTGTATCTAAAACCTTCAGATGATGCACAGCTCATATCTCCCTCACTGTAAGTTACAGAAAGTGAAACCACACACGAAACCACTTAGCAGTAGGGGTATAAGAAAATATCGATACACACGAAAACATGTTTGGCGATACTGTATTGATTCTCAAAAACACTGTATCGATATTTATATATTTATTTTTATTTACATCCAAGATTCGTGGCTTTGTGTTCAGTTTAAACCACAGACTGTATAAAGCCCAACCGCTAGATGGCAGTGTTAGCTACTTTTATTTACGTAAACTGACGCGGAGCCGGAGAAGCCTAAGGTGAAGATGCGTGTATCTTCATTCTAAAATTCGGTTGTCATTCCCGAAAATAACTGAACTGTGTGTGAATGTAACTGTATTAAGGACTCAAATACAGGACTGACACCTGTAGTTGCCTGCTGCTGTGTGAACGTGGCTATTATTATGCCATAGTGTGATGAAAGAAGGGTTGCCAGGTTTTCACAACAAAACCCACCCAATTGCTACTCAAAACTAGCCCATTCGCATTTCAAGGGGGTCCCGCGCTCCAGGGCGTAAAATCTGCTATTTGGCAGGTTCCCCGTGGTAAATATCATACTATTTGGGGTCGCTTCAACCTGCGGACATGAAAAACAACCCGCGGCAAGAGTGTTAAAGTAGCCCAATTCCTCTGGAAAACACTGGATGAAAGACCGCCTCTGTTTTTGCATTGTCTTCCATTAAGAAAGCGTGGATTAACTTTATTTTTAGCGAAAAATTTGTGGTAGCCTATTTACACATGTAGCAGGGATGTTGAAAATTATTTTAATATCCAGAACTGTTAACCAATCCAAGTCTTCCTAGTGGAATGTTTAAAAGAGAGGATCAAAAACAGGATAGAAAATAGCTTATTACTTGTACATTAGGAAGTTTTATGATGTAAACATCTCAATAACCTTATAAGTGAACCTCAGAGAACACACACACACCTATATACACACCTATTCTCTGAGGTTCACTTATAATGTTATTGATATGTATATATTTAATGCAGTTCATGACCCCTTTAATACTAGGATCAGAGATTTTCATAGAGTTTCTGTGACCTGCCCCTGTTGAAGTGTACATTCTCATAGACTAAATTTCTTTGGCTCTTTGGGACTTCAGTTTTGAGAGCTTTCATCTGAGTGCTCTTGTCTGTGTTAGGATGCTCATTCTCATACACACACTCTTCCTGCATCAAGAAAACAAAAGTGCACTAGTAATATATCTGCTGAATCATTGCATAATAATACGTTTTTTTTTCTTTAAGGTCACTGAGCGACTTCTTTGGCATCACTCACCTGTTCATTTCTGTTTTCATTATGCTTGTTGACAGGCATCACACTGCCTGTGGAAATATCCAAGCAAAGAATCAGTAAGGGTTTTATTCAATTGTATTTTAAAAATAGTAGTTTTAAATTATGCTGATAGTAGACATGGTTTGTTTATTTATGTGCCTGTACTTGCTGATGTCTTGACTTTTTTCCTGTAAAGATGAACAGCGACCAATCCAGCAACAAATATGATCACTGTTATGACAGAACCACCGACAGCATATAGTATGTACACTGTAATTTTCAAGGATGCTGAGGAAGAGATAGAAAGATTGTTTTTGTATTATTAAAAAAAGTCATTCAGTTGTGTTTTGAGTAATGTAGACCTGTATATAGGGTGTCTTATTTTGGGCTAACTTTTCTTTAATGTCTAGGAAAATAAACTGAATAAAATAAGAATCTAATGAGGAAGTTGCCTGTTACCTGCATCAGGGCTTGCTGTGGTAGACAGAGTTTCTGAACGTGCCACTGGGGTATTTGTGTGTAAATCTGTGGAAGTTTTTATGACTTTGTGTGGTCCTGTGGTGCTTTCACTTAGATCTGGGAGAAGAAAACATTAACGTTGGATACTGCTAAGAGACATCGGAATGACAGAGCCTTTTAATCATCCCAAAATATATATACATGTAATATTCTGATGAGCTTAGTGTTGAATGTTGTTGAAGATGAGGTTATGAATGAACTTTTTGTTGTGGAAAATGAAGAATTTACTGCTGGTCTAATCCTTATTTAGGAGTCACTCTCATACTCTTCCTGGTCAAAAATGGCCAAAACACCTCAAATGTAACTTTTTATTTATTTTTTATTTTTTTCATTAAAGGGGTCATGAATTGAGAAATCAGTTTTGCCTTGATCTTTTGATATATGAGGTCATTGTACTATAAAGATTATCATCATTAGTCCAAAACTCGCTTTTATTGACACCAAGCCCAGGAAACAACTCGTTTTGGATTTTATCACATTATTATGTCATAGTGCGAGAAAAGGTCGCCTTTGCAGAAGAAGATTAATGCCTACATCTACATCATTGCTTTTTTAGCTCCGCCCACCGATATGTGCATGTCATATAGTAGTAAATACAAAACACAAGATTACTCCAGCAACAAAACCATAGAGATGCATGTTATTCATGTTATTTAAAACATGATACTGCAAATGAAAATGTATACGTTTTTCACTTTATCGAAAATGATGAACTATGAATAGCCTTTAAGAACAACAGTGTGACAAACAATGGTAGATGCATTCATAATTTGACGGAAAATGAAAAGTTGTGATTTTCTAGGATGATATGAAACTGTACTCTCATTCCGGTGTAATAATCAAGGAACTTTGCTGCCGTACCATGGGTGCAGCAGCCGCAATGATATTACGCATTATGAAGTTATTGGTTAAATGTGACCAAAGAGCACCAGAGGGTTAAGAATGTTTCTGTTTGCTTTGTTGCATGTTTGTGTATAATAGTTATTAACATGTCGATGAGGGTTTTTCTACTTCATTAAAACAATACCAAATAGATACCTTTATATACTTTCAGGTTGACTTTCTGATATGTGTCTATTCCAACTCTCTCCACTCCACACCAGTAAATCCCAGAGTCTGATCCCTGTAGATCGGTGATGGTCACGGTGAAGATTCCTGTCCTAGAATCCTTTATTGTGTATCTTGCTTTTGGTGACCGGTCAGATTTAACTAAAATATCTCTGTATCCACATGGATCTCTGCAGAAATACTTAATGTTGGTTGAAGCCCAATTATAAGAACAAGAAATGATGATGTGTTTTCCACTGTATCCATATATCTTAATTTCATCGGATGCCCCAAATTCTGCTGAATGAAATAAAAAAGAGTGATTAGTTATCTAAAAAAAATCTAACATAATGTGAGATTTAAGAGTCCACATGGAAAACCTGGGCTTAAATGTCTAATTTAAACTACCCTATAGACATTTTACATTCCCAGAACATTCCAAAGGCGATCACAGTGTGGAGTTCTTTGGGTTCTAAGGGTTGGGGGATGTATTTTGGTGGACCTTCAGGATGTTCTGGGAATATTTAAGGGACTAATAGTATAGGACATTCTCTGTATGTCTCTACACTATACATTTCCATAATGCTTGCAGGACCTTTAGTCCTTCTGTCATGTTTACTGAATGTTTTCAGAACCTTTGGCAACATTACAGGAACCTTTAGGGGACCATAATGATACTGCAGCATTTCTTTCACACTAGTTCTTTGTCTTGCAGATCCTTAATCAGGCATAAGCACTGTGTGTTCAAGCTTAAGACATTCAAAGATAAAATACAAAGCTGACAGACTCGCAATGCAGTGAACATCATTTACAGTAATACGGGGAAGTTCTTGAAGTCATGTTCTACTGTGTCATTTTGAAAGCTCTGCGTAAGGAACAATGGCTTCTTGTGCAGCACCGGAGGTAAATAGGCGGCCTGAGGAAAAATGCAGAAGTGACTGTGCATAGAGTCCATTGGGACGTATATGTCGGTCAAGACCTTTGTGATTGGTTTAAAGCAACGCCAGGTATCTAATGGTCCACAAATATAGGGAAATGACACATAGCAAGGATTTACTATTTGATTGTAATTTATTTTTTATTACTATTTTATGAGAACTTTGCATTTCATCTAGGTGAAATGGCTGCTTCTTAACCAATTTCCAAATGGGTCAGGAATGCAGCGCTTTCCTCAACAAAGCATCCCCATCTAACTAGTGGAACCATATAGGAGCGTACTGTTAACATCCCAAATGTCCTCTTTGTTGCGTTCTTATGTGACCACAGAAGAACCAAAATAGAACGTCCCCTTAAAGTCAAATGCGGAACCTTGAACTTTAGAACTTTCATTATCAAAAGAGGACGTTTTAAGAACATTGCTAATGTTCTGTAAAGGTTTAGAATTTTCGTCACCTTTTGAGAACTTTTAGGGAACATTGCACAAGGTCATGAGAACGTCCCCTCCTACCTGGGTATGAGCTAAAGTTTTTGTATTTTCAAGGAAAAGGTATGTTGTAAAATTAAGAAATATTTCAGATTCTACACTATTTCCAGGTGACTAATCGAATGTTGGTAAATAAGAGAATAGAGTAGGCTTTTCTTGCTCCGAAACACAAAGGTGATTTGCAATGAGTTTAAACTTAGAACTGTGCATGTAAAAGTACTTTTTGCGCAAATTATATTTGACCGTACTGTAGAACAAGGTCAAAGTATAAAATAACAACTGACCTGACAGAAAGATCCAGACCCACAGCACATTAAAGGTCTTCATTTTCATCAGTACTCTTGAGTCTCCAGGCATCTGTATTTGTCATGACTCAAATACTGTCTGCTAAAAATGCAACCTACTTTCAGTGCAGAGTTGCTAAATGTATACCACTATTCACGCCCATCTTTAAATAGAGAAATGACTTCTACTTGTTTTCACACTTCAAGTGTACATGTTAACCATTTTGCACACATGTAAGGTACAGTAAGTCTTGGTGCTTGCTTTTGTAATTTGAATTGAGTTTTTGGATATTGGGAATGCCTGAAGAGTACACAATAAGCCTTACTTTTGGAATAAGACCCAGACACATTCTACAGTCCAATAACCCAAAGGTATATTTTATTTCACAACATTCAGATTCAGACATTCAGACCTCAACTACTTATAGCAAACTCACATTTCACAGCCTATGATAATGATATGAACACGTTAAATAGTAGCTTTTGAAAAATGCACAGTGTCTTAGGTTACTTTGTCTTCTGACCCAATAATTGTACTTGGTGTACAACCTTTAGCATGTATACTAATGGCTGAATATGCAAGTGAACCTACACTATCAGCATTGGAATTTGGAGTTTGTTTGCAGCTGGTCTCTGGTGAAATGGTGATGGTGGAGTATAGGGGAGGATCTTGGATTTGATTGGCTGCCAGACTTTTATTGACAGTAGAATAAATGGTGACATTTGTGTATGCATCGATCTGCCGTTGACTCTCTGTGATCTCCTCATAATCACCATCAGGCTGTGGATTCAGTGATGTTTATTAGAATATGAATAAAGAAACAAACTGACTACTTTTTTTGTAATACAGAAATAAGAGTATTGGGGCATTTAATTGCACATTTTAAAACATTAACTTAAACTCTACTGCTACTACTTTCTAATGAATGATGTTTTTTTAAATTATATATATATATATATATATATATATATATATATATATATATATATATATATATATATATATATATATATTATACACACTGTTAAGAAAGTTCACTACTGTATATATCAGTAAATAAAAATACTACACAAATGTCCACAAGAGGGCAATATCTGTATATTCCCCTATGATAATGAGATTATATAGCTTCTATTCAACTTGGAAAGTTGGAATTTCACATGTTCTGCTTGAGAAAAGTGCTGTAAAATTGAACGTAACTTAAAGTTGGATTTCCAACTTGGAAACTTGTGTAAATTCAACTCTTTTAGCCCAGATGTATGAATCATGTGAACACAAACTCAGTGGGTTAATTTTGAACACTGTTGGTAAACATTCATTTTTATTCAAATATAATGAAATAATGAGTCAACATTTCCCCATTGCATGATGACAAACTAGTTTTGCAAATGTTTGTAAGGATGGGTTTGCTTGCATTACATAGCATTGTTAATCCTTCATTATTTGGTAGCTAAAAGACTTTGACGACAGTCAGTCAACTACAAAGCCGATGGTTGCACTGCCATTTTGTTTTCCTGTGCTGTATGCCGTCTTCTGAGCTTTGTGTAATCTATAATGCCTTCATGATCGGAATTTGGAGATATCAAGTAATATCCAACATCCGTGTTTGGATGAAAAATCCCAGCTAACAGTTTTCTTGACATTAGAGGAACGTTTTTTATAAGGTATAACGTTCCTCAAACGTTCTTTCAACTTAATTTTCATTTAAAATTTAACATTTTAGGAACATTGATTTGTAACATTCTAAGAACTTAAAAATATTAATTTTCTGTAATGTTAGTAGAATGTTATTTAAAGGTTAATATGATGTTCCTAAAACATGATACTTTGATTGTGAACAAGCACTGGGAGAAAGAGAATTAAGAACGCTTAAGAACTTTATAAGAACTTAATAAGAACTTTCTTCAGCTACAGCCTTATATGAACTGAAGATAAAAGACATTTCACGAGTTCACATATCCATATAATAAAATAGAGTAAAGTTATGTGTATTTGGGATGTTGTCCGAGGAGAGGGCTCAGAGCTCTGAATTTTGGCCCAAACCCAGAGTACTCCCCCCGGATGTGATAATGAGAGATAGAACTAGAAGTGATGAGGTAAGTCTGCTGAATTTATAACTCTTGACATTTGTTGAGTTGATTAACTGAATGCTCTCCACCTGTGCTAATTAGGTTAATTATCTGAACTTGCTCCTCCCGGACCTTCGAAATCTCTGAAGATCTGATTAATCAACTCCAGCTTCACTTATTACTAACCAGACTGACTTTATTTCTGTCACACGTCTACAGAAGCTCTTATTGAGAATTAACAGAAGTTTAGATGTTGATGATTTGTTGAAAATGTTTTGTTTGAGGTCACCACCATGGAGATCATCATTTGCTTTAGTTGAGCTCTTAACCCTTGACTTTTGTTGAATTGCTTCTTTATCAGCGATTGCAGTTGTTTTCAGAAAACATTTCTGAACATTCAAGAACATATGATGAACATTATACCTTATAAAAAACATTCCTCTAACGTCAAGAAAACTGGACAATTTTTACATTCCCAGAACCAACACTGAATATTTAGAGAACGTTCTTATGACAAAATTCTGTTAGCTGGGATGGTATAATTTAATACTTGAGCATTTCTTAGTGCAGTATGCTTTTCAAAGAATTCTATAAACCAATAAATAAATAAATAAATATAAATAAAAACACACTATTGTAAATACACATACCTCTGTGGAACATGTGGTGGCTTGGATTTCAGTTTCATCTTAAGTTGGAAAGAGGGAAACACTTTAGTAGATAGAGTATAGACTGCATTTAAAAAATGCAATGTATTGGTACTTACCATTGGAACTGTGTGACTTTCTTCTGTGCATATTCCATACACACAGAACCACCGCAGATATAATCACCATCACAGACAGAGTGACGGCTGTGATCATCAGAGAACCTAAAACATACAGAGACAGCCTGTGTACGCTGTGAGCCAGACATGTCCAATTCTGGAGGGCACTGTCCCGCAGAGTTTAGCTCCAACCCCAATTTAACACACCTGAACTAGCTAATTAAGGCCTTAGGCTATAAAAAAAAAAAAAAAAATGCTCATTTTGAGATCCAGCTAGTTTTCAGTTAGTTCAGTCTATGGAGGCATGTTAAAGGGGCTATAGGCCCGACAGAGGAAACACAGCTTGATTTTGGCCTCGGTGCTTGAGGTCCGAGGCAATTGGCCCCACCTGGCACGTTGTTAGCCCTGGCTTGCACTGGCCCAACAGTGGAAAACCAGTCTTCAGGCTTTCATAGACAACCTAGTAAGTCAGGGAAGGTCTTGTTTTTTGTTACAAGTTTTGTTACAAGCTGTTCACACATTGGCTAAAAAAAAAAAAAAAAAATCATGAAAATTCTTACATATGGCCCCTTTAAGGTTTTTTTTTTTTTTTTTAGCTGTTTTCAAAGCGAATGGAAGCATATTTTCTTTTTTTTACCATATTTGACCAAAACACGAAAAGCTCTTGTTGACATCATATGGTCAACATGTGAACGTGATGTGTGATTGGAACTCACTGAGGTCAGAAGTGGGACAACACACCTTGGATATTCCCACATCCGTCCCAACTCGATTGCGGCATTACTACCAGTATTAGACACTTCCAGGCAGGTGTGTTGAAGTTAAACTCTGCAGGACAGTGGCCCTCTGGGAGCAGCTACAAACACCCCAGCTGTAAGCCACGTGAGCGTATAAGGTTTTGTGTGTTATTTTAAAAAAAACATGAATAAATGCCTGCTATAAACTATAGCGGGAACAGAATGATAAGTGTGTCATCTGAGCCCGATCACACGAAAATGCGTATCAATAGTACAAGTTTGTAATCTCGTAGAATATATCCGCCAAAATGAGTTTTGACGTGCTTATGGTACGCAGTTTTTCGCGTGCATATGATACGCACTTTATGGCGTATTATACGTACGAATCCCCCACTCCCCCACCCCCATCTTAACCAAGAGCGTGTCAAATAAACGCCATAAAGTGCGTATCATATGCACGCAAAAAAACTGCGTACCTCATTTTGGCGTAGCCTATATATTATACAAGATTTCAAACTCGTACTACTGATACGCATTCTCATGTGATCGTGTTGGTCATCTCGCGTACCAACGTTTTTTTTAGTATAGTATTTAAACATGATTTAGCCCTAATTTACTCATTCTACTCACTAAAATATTAGGATAAGATGAATAAAATGAGAAAATGTGAATTCGATAAGTTATTTTTTATTTTATTAATAGTTTCCACAAAATCATAAATGTCTATGGTCTGGCAATGCCGCACAATGCCGTATATGCCGTCTCTGTGTGTGTGTGTGTGTGTGTGTGTGTGCAGAGAAATATTTGAAGAGAAAGACTCACCAGACTGTCCTATCATAATAAATACAAAACTATGTATGATACTATGTAGCTTAATGAGAGTCTGCAAATTAGTGCCAGACCAAAAATTAACCTTTAAACACGTTTATATATCTATCATTATCTCATCCACTTGTGACCCACCAGCAATTAAAGGGGATCTCTGTAGGAATGACACCCAGTGTTCAAAATAGGTACTGCAGTCCAAATTCAAAATATTGTTTGGCCGGCCCCCTCATTCAAAGACGCGGGTTGCTAGCTTTTACAGCATATGGTTGCCAGCAACAATAGGGAGCGCAACTGACAATGAAAGCTGAGGAGACTTAAACACTGTAAGCTGATGAGTTAATTTATGATTAGTTTTGATATGCTGTTGTTCATAGAGATATTTAGATGGATTCAGAGGCTTTTTAGTAGAGATGCACCGATTACAATTTTCTTGGCCGATTCCGATTTCCGATTTTTTGTTAGTGTGATTGGCCGATACATATTTTTTTGCCGATTCCAATATTCTTTCTCAGAACTATAAATGACAACATATACAAACAAAAATCAACTTTTCTTCAATGCAGAGTTTTATTTTCATAAAAAAAAGTAAAAGTCAGTAATAAAACATAAACGGCTCAAATAAATGCAATAGAATAAAGAGAGCTATGAAACTAAGTTTTTGGGGTAACTGGGTTTTTATTCAGGTAAGAAATACTACAGAAATTAAAGTAATCAAATGTAAAATGACATATTCAGTGTTATTTTACATTAGTTACCTTAATTTCTGTAGTCTTTATTGCAAACAATTATTACCGTTAAAGTTATAAAACGTATTCAGTCAAGAGCAGAAAGTGATTTTCTTTGTCTTTTGTTCTTTGATTAACATGACAGACAGCGGCAGGAATATTGGACTGCTGTCCCTTTAAGAGTTTATGAATGGTGTTCAACGGACCCAATACTGTTACACACGACTTGAGTTCACTTTCTTAAGCCACGGTCACACCAGACTTTGAACGTGCGAAATTTCTTCGAATGCTGTAATGGTCGTGATATGACGTCAACGGTCTACAGCGTCTTTTTTATAAACATGAATTCAACATATAACTTAAAGTAATACATTTAAAATGTAAAAATACAGAACCTACTCAACTTTACTGCAAAAATATAATTCTTTTAATTCAACCAAGAAGTCATGCCGTGACGAATCCATCTTCTACTGGTCGCACGTCTTCGAATTCGCAGGCTAAGGTGCGGTCACGCTGCACTTTTTGTTCCATTGACTTCCATTCAAACGCATGCGAATGCGTCAGACCGGAAACGCAAGCTGGTGCGAAAAATTTCACATTTCGCTGCGTTCCAAAGTTCAAGTTTGGTGAACTCTGACCTGCGAATTCGCATCACGTGAAGACGTGCGACCAGTAGAAGATCGATTCGTCACGGCATGACCTCTTGGCTGAATTAAAAGAATTATATTTTTGCAGTATGTGGTTTCACACAGACCAAAACAAAAACAGACATTCCGACACGGAACGCACATTTTCAAAGTAGAATATCTGGCTGTAGCATTGTTTTTCTGAGAAACAAGTAGGTGAACTTAGCATGTTTCCTAAACATCTGCAAACATATTAGGGTATTTTTATGCTTTATTAAAGTAAAAATCTTACATAGAGCCCCTGTGTGCTATTTTATATTACTTGGTCCACCTGACCACCATTATTGCATATATTGAATGTTTTTTGTCAAAAAAAAAGCCAGAAAAAAATATGAAATGCTTAACATTTTTTCCACCAGGAAAACGTGAAAAAAAAAAAAACCCTACAAATACTGAAGCAGCAAACTTTGCCAAACATAAAATTTATATCACTGTCAGTACTTTTGACCAAAGCTGTATTTGTTAATGTTAGCTAATAAAATGACATCTGCTCATCATTAGTTCATGTCGGTTCAGGTCCAAGGTTTTAAATTGTTCATTATCAAATACTTTCTCTCATGATGTCTTTTGTGAAAGCAAACTGATTGTGTCTTTTGACTATACATGAAGAGTCATGAAGCATAACAAATCCAGTAACTGATTTTTAGTATAGAAACCAATATGTCCTAAAGACAATGTTACTAAATGTGACAAAACAACAATATAGACACAGAGAAACTCACCTGACAGACAGATCCAGATCCCAAGAACACAGAAGGACATTTTTGATGTTATATTTCAACAGGACCACATTGTATCAGTGGTTCCTTGTTCAAGTGACTTCATTTACTCTTAGCAGCCTTGAGTGCTCTCACTGGTGTACAAAGTCGTTATCATTGTTGAGGCAGTTTAAACGCTTCTCTAAATTTACTTTTTTTTTTTAAACTAGCAGAACACCTCATAAAAGTACATACTTGCAGATACTTCCTCATTTTTTAACAGCTGATGTGTGTGAACACAGTTCTGCGCTCAGTGTTTGTTCTTCCTGTCATTGTTGCTCATGCATAAGATTTGACCTGGGCAATCTGATCCAAGATCAGTGTGAAAAAGCAGGGCATGCATTGATGTCAGCACGTCTGCGGACCACAGAAGTGAGTGTGTGTAATGTTAAGTAATGTTAGCTTGGTTTCTTTTTTTTTCTCTGGTGGTGGATTTCATAACTACACCATCTGACTGCAAAGAACATCTTTCTCTATTGACAGCCGTTCAAGAACATCTACGTTTTGGCAAAATGTTTTGCAAACATTTCATTTTATTATAGATGTTTTGGAGGCTCATAACGGTGAGAAATGGACTTTGTTTCCTTCCTGTCTGTTGCATTTGAGGTCACAGCTTGGGTTTGTGTTCTTGCTAGGCCATCAGCATCAGTGTTGTCATTTACATGCAGCTCCGTTGCCAGTAGTCACATGACATTTTGGTTAATGGGAATGATTGATGATGATGTGGGCTTTGTGTCATTCTGAGAAACTCTAATTTGAATGTGTGCGTATGTGTGTGTGGTTTAACCCCTCAAGCATTTCCATGTAGATACTGATAAACACAATGACCACATCCTCTGTTCTCTTCCCATAAGAGCATATTGGTATTATTAACTCTCATGCAGATAAGGAAACAGTGGTGGTTGTCAGTTGTTGTAGATCACATTTAAGCCAGGTAGTTTGAACTTAGATCAGTCTGAAAGAAAAGCACCTATTCTCTGTGGCTTTCATGTGAGCGTTAGTAAGCCAGTTGAGCACATGCAGTAAAGATCAGTAACACTTCTCAAATAATTTACTGCAAACCATGGGCTGCCAGAACATTGGTGGAACTCACTGGCCCCTAACATGTTTTTGTTCTGACAAAGTGTTTATGATTTGTGGAAAAAAAAAAAAAAAACACTGGATGGATTTTTATCATCATAGGGTGGTTGTGTAGAGACACTGCAACAAACATTTATGTCCAAACACCATGTAAAAGTGAATTTTTAATCCAATGTCCCCTTTAACCGAGTGAGATCGGGTGTGTCTCATACGTTCTGTAAAGTGAAGCCACGGGCTCTTTGATCGCCCCCTGGAGGCTGGATGCAGTACAGGTCATAAACCCCGCCCTCTCAATGCAGTCGAATGAGACTTCAGTGAAAACTTAAAAATAAATTCTGCTTCAAATAAAACTTTCTGAAAGATGGTTTTGGTCATTTAAGGTAGTTGTTATCACACTGATATATATTCAATTGTTCGTTTTTGTGATGATTTAGATTTTAGCTAGCAATTTGATGCTATAAAAACGGGGCGTGTCGTCATGATTCGAAGTTGATTGACAGCTTGTCTGTACTAACTGTACTAACTGTACTAACCGACCTACAGGATCTGACGGATCACTGAACTTTTTTTCTGTAACATCAAATGTGGGCGTTATAAGCTAATTAATAAATGTTATTAGTTAAGATAACACACCTAATGTTAACCATGTCGGGAAAAAGCAGGTGATCGTTATCTGGCAGTTACTAATTATTTTTATGGGTAAAAAATAATAATTAGCAGGAGAAAACTAATGATAGCTTACTCTAATTACAGCAATCGATCTCCTGTAATGTTAGTTGAACTTGATTTAAAATGGCAGGACCGTTTCTGACAATTTAGAGTTGTTTCTAGTGGCATATTATATTGATTTTATCTACTGAATTTGCTGTTTCAAAAATATTATTGCTCTAGAAACAGAATAGCCTATTATTTTATAGGTAGACTTTTAAATTGTGTATAATTTTTATAGTCTATTTAAAATACATGAATGATGACGCAGTTGTCTGGGCGGAAGTTTGATATCGCGACTCCGCCTCCGGCTCAACTGACGATTCTTTCTGCGCATGCCCAGGCTCCAAACTTTTTTTTTTTTTTGACGTATTGCGTAACGTGTCAGCGCCCATCGTCAGCCCATTTTGGCTTCAGTTCAATACAATGGAAGGAAGCGGCGTCGCGGCGTCCATCTTTTTTTACAGTCTATGAGTGAGATGTTGCAATATTGGATATTTTACTCTAGTTGTACTGGTTGTACACAAGACATTTTTGTACATTGAAGCATTTGAATACTACTTTTCAACAAACAACACATCCCTTTATTGGCTTGCAAATGATGCTCGAAAGATGCTCAGTATATTCCTGAAATTATGTAAATGATGTTTGTCTAACGCCCAGTGTTAAAAGCCACAGTTTTTGTGTACGTGAAGGCTGTGTGTTATTATCGACAAAATGCAAATGCATCTTTCTCGGAGGACGCAGTGATCAGTTTACTGTTCAGAGGTTGACAGTGGACATTATTTTCTCTTTAGAGCATTATCAATGTAAATCCCTCTCGGATTACAATGAAAATAATCCTTCATTTGACAGGTGAGTACCCGCTATCTTAGCTCTTGTAGCACAAAATACAAAAAGTCATTTAAAAGTGAATGAGCGAAACTAGTTTTCAAAAGAAGTAATGCAATTTTTTGAAGCCGATAGTTTCATTGGTCAGATAAAGCAGTTGCGTCTTGGGCAGTTTGTTTGAATCCTGGCAAAAATGCCTTAAATGAATCTTTAAAAAAAAAAATTGCAAATAATGTTTACTGTATACTGCCCTTAGATTTACTATATTAGAAAGTGCAACAAAACAACTCATTAGGCATAGTCTTATCAAATGTGTGCTCTCTAGTAGCTGTTATTCTCCATGGGGTTTACACAAATACTTGACTTTCCAGGAGGAAAAAACACTATCCAATCATTTTTTTCTCTCTCAACACTCTTAGAAAGGATGTGTTAAAACTGACTCAAAATGTGTTAAATTTTTACACATCAATGGGTGAGTTTAGGGACAACGCTTGTTGTGTTGATTCTGACACATTCATTGAGCCAATGATTTTAACACAGTGCATGTGTCAGGAAGGTTAACCAGAGGTGTAGTCAAGACCAGACCCTCCAAGACCGAGACCAAGACCATTCAAGAGGGAAGTTAATGAGATAATTAAGTCATTAATCAAGCAATAGTGATGAACACCTGCTGTTAACAGACAGAATCATTGAAGGAAAGAGGAAAACAACAACAAAATAAAACACCTGTGATACTTCTGAACATGAAGACAAAAATTGCCATGGACTATGGTCAAGTCCAGTCAAAAAACATCACTTATACATCAGTGTGTGAGTTTAGGGACAACACTCATTGTGTTAATTTTGACACATTCTTTGTGTGATGATTTTAACACAGGAAATGTGTCAGGAAGGTGATCTGATGTTAACAAGCAGAATCACCAAAGAAAATCACAAATGTAAGTCACCATCACTGACATTAGTGTTTTATTTAGTTGGGCTCTTGGCTTTTCAATATAAAACTTTGTTTGAGCTGTTTTAAATGATCAGGTGGTGTTGGTTAAGTTTTTACATAATCATTATTTGATCTGAATCACTGAACTCATTTAGAGCCCAATCTCTGAGTTAGATTTACATTATTGATTACAGCAGCACTGTAATTCTATCAAGAATCAAGGCCTTTGCACACTGAGTCCGAATTCAAATTTACATTGAAATTTGCATGCGAAACCTTTGCACGTTAAAAAATTAATTTGACCTCACGTTATGTCAATCACGTTTGCACACTGTCTCCGAAACTTTCGTCCGTCAAAAAAAATATTCGGATCAGATTCGATTTTCTGTGTTTTTCGCATCCGTGGCACGCATTTTGAGAGACGTTTTGACAATTCAGAGCCATCATACGTGAACGCAAAAATCCAGAATGCCATTTGACAAGCTGATCCACGTCTTCTACAGCACAAAACAGCAGCACTGAATGACAAACAACGTGCGAGAGACAGAATAAAAAGACAGATTGTACCAGTAGTAAAGCATCAAACTGAGCCATTGACATCCTGAAGTAAACTTTGAAACACTCGGGATAATCCCGCAGCTCCTTGATGAGGTGAACTCTCCTTTCTGTCTATGCAATCTCGAAATTGGAAGGACCCAATATTTTTTCTTTCTTTTTTTCTTTTTAAGAAGAGAGGAGACAACTAAATTGTGCTCACTGCTTTAAGACTTAATTTTGTATTGTTTTGCAATTTTTTTTTTTCACAACAACATTAATTTTTACGCAGTCGGACTCAGTGTGCAAGGTCTCTATGCATGACGATTTTTTAGGATTACGAATACGAAAAAACACATGCGAACATTTCGGACTCAGTGTGCAAAGACCTTTAGCCTGTGAATCTCAACAGTGGTGAGAATAATAAAGCATGTTGCAGTGCATTCTGGGAGCCACCAATCAAAATTCATCCATGGCTCCCATCATGCATTGCTGCATGAATAAATTATGAGCTGAATTGTCTTAGTAATTTCCTTTTATTGTCATATTTTTTTTGTTGTGTTTATGTGACTTTTTAGTAGCTTGTTTTCTGATGTTCAGAGTTGATCTGTTTATCAGAATATGTTGCTTGTCACCGTTGTTGAGATTCACAGGCTGATTCTTGATGTCTGTGTGTGCCTAAAAGAGATTTTTATTTTTTATTTTTTGATCAGAACAACTTTTGCGAAATTCTTCAGATTATATTGTAAAAGCTGATTTTCTGCTGTAGAATCACAGTGCTGCTGTAATCAGTAATTTAAATCATCTTTTCTCTTTGCGTGTCTGGTTTATAACTCAGTTACATCAGCTCAAACAAAATATAATATTAAAAAGTCAAGGGTTAAGAGCCCAACTAAAACAAACACTGATCTCCATAATGGATGTTTTTTTCTGCTTGTTAACAGCAGGTGTTCATTATTAATATTTAATAGTCACATGATTAATGAATTATCTTGATTGAATGGTCTTGTTTTGGTCTTGGAAAGTCTGGTCTCGTCCACACCTCTGGTTTTGAATGGTCTTGGTTTTGGAGGTCTGATCTTCACCTCTGAAATGAACACAAAGTTGTGTGATATGTGCAATATTAACACATTACAGGTGTTCTTGGTTGCACAGATACACAGGTTGTGATAATTTTAAAACTACACATAATATGTGTAAAACAACTGAATTCTTCCAACACATTTTTATGCAATATGGACACAAAATGTGTAAACTAGAGTGCTACACATAATATGTGTCATTTTTATAAACATTTCTTCTTAGAGTGTAGTAATCAAATATGCACTGTGGTTATACAGATTTATACAGTAACTGATGGATTTATCTCTCTAGCGCTGCTGCTGCTGATAATCACAAGTAACATTGTGGTCAAAAAGTCTCAAGGGAACTGGTACTGCTCTCCTCTGGCAAACACAAGCCAATGCGCAAACGCTTCCAGTTATTTGGATTGTGGTGGACACAATTACTCTTGCACGGCGTATTCCTGCAGCCCTCAGAGTGACGGCTGCTCCTGCAAGATCGGACCCTACAACTGCAGCAGCGACTGCAACTATGTTTCTCCGGATGTCTGTAACTGCAATGCAAGTTCTCACTCCTGCTACTGCCTGGGAGGTGTGTACAGCACTGTCCTTTGTGTGTCATATGCTGTTTTGTATTCAAATTCATCCCATTTCTTTCCTTTCAGATACAACTCAAAGCAAATTGGAAGCGGTGAGAACGAGCTTCTAAAATATGGTCTATAAATTACATATTATACACTATATAATTAATATTTACTATTATATGAAAAAATAATTGTTTTCTTTTATCTGTTTGTTTTTGTTTATTTGTTTTCTGTATCAGTTAACTGCAGAAGGCATCATGAATCTTGTTGAACAGATTGCCAATATGACAAGTCAAATGACTCCTAAAGTAAGTAATGTTTCTTGGAACTGAACTAAGGGTCATTCTCAAAAAAATATTTTTTCTGAATTAAAAAATGGGTTGAATTCAGCTCAATTCAAAGCATGTTCATAAAAGCTACTTAGATGTCCTAATTGAACTAAGGCCTAATCCTGGCTTAATCTAAGCCCGGTCTGTGAAACCAGGCCTATATATATGGTAGCACTTTATTTTACAGTACATGTACTTTCCTGGTACATATGTAGTAATTATGCTGTATGTACAGGTAAAAGAGTGGTAACACAAGGTACTTACCTAACATGTATGTACATGGAAACTAATAAGAAACACTGCTGTACTTTCCAATGGTACATGCATGGTAATTACTTTGTACCTATAGACAAGTGTTGGGTAATAACAGGTGCTTACTTATATAGTGTCCGTATATGGTAACTAATAGACACATTACTGTACTTACTAACAGTATGTACATGGTAACTACGTAGTACTTACTGACAATTGTGGGTAATACCAGACACCCCCTAACCTAAGTAATGTATAACTTACACATAACTGGCATATTCACTAGTACATTCATAGTAAGTACATGGAAATAGGACTGTAAAATAAAGTGCATCCCAACATTACATTGGAATTACCAGCTCTTTAACCTTTGTAATAATAAGCTTAAGCATATTAACTAGTAAGGACTGCAAAATAAGATGCACTATTGTGGAGAGCAATTTAGCATTAACAGTGTATAAAACCCTAAATAAAGTACATACATAGTGCAGCAAAACAATTACTTTATTTATTGAGAATTACATTTTTAAAATGGCATCAGTAAGAAAACACTATTTGGTAAGCATCTGTTTTGTACTGTTGTTAACATGCACACACTGCTAGTAAGTGTACGTTATGTGTGTCCACACTTGTCTGTAAGTACTACATAATTACCATGTAAATACCATTAGTAAGTACAGTAATGTGTCTTGTTAGTTACCACTATAAGTAAGCACCTGTTATTACCCAACACTTGTCTATAGGTACAAAGTAATTACCATGTATGTACCATTGGAAAGTACAGCAGTGTTTCTTATTAGTTCCCATGTACATACATGTCAGGTAAGTACCTTGTGTTACCACTCTTTTACCTGTATGTACAACATAATTACTATATATGTACCAGGAAAGTACACATACTGTAAAATAAAGTGCTACCATATATACTGTATGTATTTTTTTTAATGAAAACCTTTTACACAAACGTTACACAATGTAACACAGATAGCTATGTTTCCATTCAAATTGCAAGTTTAACTTGTGCGTAACATTGGAATAACGCATACAACATTTGTGAATAAAGCATGAAGAGTTTCCTTCCAGTGAGCTGAAGAGAACAAAAGGAAGTCACTTTCTGATAAATTGGCACTAAATATAAGAAATATATAAGAAAAATTGAAGATTCTGCAATAGGAGAAGCCACTGTACTGTATATAATACTTTTCATATAAAATAAATTACAAAATGTAAGTTCATGTTAACTTGCGTATCCTTTAAAGGAACACCCCACTTTTTTTGAAAATAGGCTTATTTTCCAACTCCCCTAGAGTTAAACATTTGAGTTTTGCCATTTTCGAATCCATTCAGCCGATCTCCGGTTCTGGCGGTACCACTTTTAGCATAGCTTAGCATAGTTCATTGAATCTGATTAGACCGTTAGCATCGCGCTTAAAAATGACCAAAGAGTTTTGATATTTTTCCTATTTAAAACTTGACTCTTCTGTAGTTAAATCGTGTACTAAGACCGACAGAAAATGAAAAGTTGCAATTTTCTAGGCTGATATGGCTAGGAACTATACTCTCATTCAGGCGTAATAATCAAGGAACTTTGCTGCCGTATCATGGCTGCAGCAGTGCAATGATATTACGCAGCGCCTCTCACATACGTCTCCATGGTTGCAAGGCACATTCCCTGTGCAAGCAGGGTCTCACGGGCGCTGCGTAATATCTTTGCACTGCTGCAGCCATGGAACGGCAGCAAAGTTCCTTGATTATTACGCCTGAATGAGAGTATAGTTCCTAGCCATATCAGCCTAGAAAATCACAACTTTTCATTTTCCGTCGGTCTTAGTACACGATTTAACTACAGAAGAGTCAAGTTTTAAATAGGAAAAATATCAAAACTCTTTGGTCATTTTTAAGCGTGATGCTAATGGTCTAATCAGATTCAATGAACTATGCTAAGCTATGCTAAAAGTGGTACCGCCAGAACCGGAGATCGGCTGAATGGATTATATGATTACATGTATTATATGGATTATATGGTTTATATGTCTTTATTCATCTTATATATATATATATATATATATATATATATATATATATATATATATATATATATATATATATATATATATATATATATATCACAATAAATATCATATCGAGGACTTTATATTGAGATTTTGTTGTATTTTGAGATTTTGATATCATTACATCCCTAAATTATACCGAACCAGTTTGATGACAGACTTTGGCTCAGGCTTTTTAGAATGACCAAAACCACATTTCAGATGCTGTGCAATGAGATCGGTCTGCTGGTTGGTCCAATTATGTTGTGCAATCAGAACTTCACATGACTTTTTTGATGTGCATTGAGGAATTTTTTCAGTAAATGTGATTCTATTACAGTTTATGTGCATGTTTTCTTATTGGATAAAATAATTATCTGACTCAAATGAGTGCATATGTTTTTTGTGCATTTATTTATTTATTTTTTAATGTATGCACATCTTGGCATTTCCATCCAATATTTTTTAATACGATATCCCAAAATGTGCTTAAAATAGGTGGATGGAAACATAGCTAATAATGACACGTTTGAAAATAAAAAACAAAATGAAAATAAAAATATTTAAGTGCAATTTATTTTATTTTATTAATGCAATAAAACCACCTCATGCATATTTGAACAGCCTCTTGTAACACTAAATCAAGAGAAAATATTTTTTCTTAAATTATTTTATTTTATTTAAAAAAAAACAAAAAACAAAGACCTTGCACTAATGCTTAACCCTTAAGAAAATTATTTTTTTTAAAAAACTAAATATAACTGTAAATTCCATATGATTGGTGTACAAAATTAAGGGGATAAGGCTTTGTTCAGGCACTTGACTTAAATAATTAAAAAGTACAAAAAATATAGAGTCAAACTATTTCATGTTATTTTTAAACTTTTCTGTAATAATTTTTTTTTTTTTTTTTTTTTTTTTTTTGACTATTTGAAAAATTTTCCATCACTCAAAAGTCAAGGAACGGGTTTGTCACTTTATTTTGAGAATGACCCATAGATTTGCTATTACACTCTTTTTTCCATAGAAATCATTTGCATTCTACAGGAGTATCTCTTTGGTGTTTGATTAGGTGGCAGAAAACTATTTGAAGGTTGTTGATGCTGCCCAGATAAAGGTTTCACAGTTGGCCAGGGCTGAAGATAAAGATACATTAGTGTCATATGGAAACACTTATCTGAACGCCTTTGAAAGCCTGGTGTCTGCACTGGTGAAGCCAACAGAAACACACAACTTGCAGAACATTAGTCTCAGCAATACAGGTAAAGAGCCTTGTTACGCCCCTGTTTGTACTTGTGTGTTTGACACATTTCAAAAACAAAGCAGTGTAGGGTGTGAATCATTGTCAAATATCTGGAGAAGCCCAGCTCTTCTGAATGGTTTTCTTTCATAATTGGTTAAAATCTAAAGAACGTTCCCTTTCGAAAGGGAACTCGCTCTGCATATGCTAACGCTATGGGGAACCTCACACTTGACCCGGTGTCTGAAAGCCAAGGATTAAAACTCCAATCCTATTGGCCGGCGACAGCCTATGACGTCATATGGCGCGACACGTAAGTATATAAGGAGTGCCTGAATAAACGGTCAGTATCTTCTTGTTTTTCGGTTCTGTTCTGTCTGATCGTGATTGTATTGACTCCGGTAAGGGAATCTATAATATGCCTTACAAACGTTTCAAGAGAGTGTGTTCATCTGTGTCCCAGGTTTTGACACTTGATATACACATTTCTGGGCGTTTTCTGGGAAAGGAGCGCACATAGACAGTGCTTGAGGGCGCTGTCTGTGTGTTTTCTGTTATTTACTGTGAGCGTCTCCCTATAAGGACGCTCCTTTCTCGTTCGGCACTCTTCCAGAGGGAAGAGGTGTCTGCATCTGCGCCTGGTGATTCTGGCCCCGTTTGTGCTGAGGCAAAGCGGCAGCTGCAATCATAGGGCTCGCAGGTGAGCTTGTTGGGAAGTTTGAGAGTTGTATTCTCTCTCGGCTTCCCTGGGGCTGACGAGGATGAGTTGTTGGATGACGATGACGTCCGTGTTTGACGTCATCACGTCCAGCAGCGAGAACTCCTATGGCTGCTGTATATGCGGGACAAGTTGATTTTTGATGTAAAAGAGAATTTTACTTGCCTGACCAGATAAATAGCTTGATTAAAATGTCAATAACCAAAATGCGAAAATGATTAATTTTGCTTAAGTGGTGATAGTGGTAGTGGATAATAGTGATTATTTCTGTCGGCCTGCTTTTCTGGTTCTGAGAGGATTTTAGGCTTAAAAGAACCCTGGATTCTATCCTTTCATGTAGAGAAAAAGGAGTATGAGGAATCTTCGGTCTTTGAGCCACAGGAAGGTAAGCTGGGTCTATTTTTTATATTTTAAAATAAGACCTTGTTTTTCCTATATAGTTTTTTCTGAGTATGTAGTTAGTTTTGGTTTCATTTTACATACTCAGGTGCTTCTTTAACAGTCAGGCTGACGGCTGGGCCTTTGATAATATTTTTCTGATGGCCTGCCTTCTGGCTTGATAGTGTAAGAGGCTCTTTTAGACTTTAAAGAACCCTAGATTCCATCCCTCATTGTCAAAGAAATTGGAAGGAGGAGTCTTTGGTCTTTGAGTGCAGGAAAGTGAACTGGGTCTATATTTATATTTCTACCAGAAAGACTCGGGAACAAAGAAACGCTTGAATACCATTTATTCAAAAGTTTGTATGTAAATATCAAAGATAAATGGTTCTTTGGCGTAGGCAATAGTGGGTGGGAACGGAACTTATATACTCAGATGACGTGTAATGATTGGTTAAAAATGAGCAATGACGTGCATTAGAGTCTTCCGGGTAGAACTTCCACTAAAGCTCTCATTTCTAAATATGATGACCTTGTGTTCCTGTATAGTTTTTCCTGAGTATGTAATAGGAAAAAGTAAAAAAAAGAAAAAAGAAAAAAAAGGGGGTGTCCTAGGCCCAGGCTAGGACAAGGTTTAGGTGTTTATTGTTATAAACCACCCGTTGTATTACTGTCCCTTGTTAGGTTGTATAGTTCCTAGTTCTGGCCTCCTCCTTAAGGAGTTGTTAGGCCGTATGCCCATTTTCCCCTTGTTTATGTATGTGCAATGGCTGAGGTTAACAGCTAAGGTAGCAGGCTGTTATTAGCCTCCTTGGTGCTGTCTCTCAGGTGGTAGGCCCTTATCTTTGCATAGATAAGTTTAAGCAGTGACATGCTAGGCCCTACTTTCTAGAACTTTATCATGCTATGATTTGTGTCCCCTGAGCCCCTTGAATTTCATTCAGGTTTGAGCTACGGTGCTAGCTTTTTAGCTTCCATCCTATAGGGCTCAGTATAGATCTATAAGTTCTGTTTGGTGAGAACATTTATCCTCTTCAACAGATGGCATGTATTCACAAAGCATTCGTTTGCTTTGGGTTCTAAGCTTTTGCCCTACATGTATGTGAGCTTTACTCTAGTGCTGCCACAGGTTAGCACCTGTTCTTATAATAGTAGGCGGTTGTTAGCCTCTATTTAAGGATGTGGTGTTTTTGTACTCCTCAGCTAGGGTTTATGTGTTTCACACATATGACTGTAGAAGTTGTTGGCTCTTTGTTGTTTAGCCTCCTTCTAGATGCAGCTTGTGTTTACGGGCACTGTTGGTGTATGGTCATGAGTTTTGCTCACATACGTTAGCACTGCCACAGGTTTATGCTTGTGTCCGTTTGAGGTTGTAGGCCTCCCTTAGACTGTGTTAGCATTTCATTGTACCCTGTAATTATGTGAGTTATGGTACATTGCCTGTTGGAATGTGTCAGGTTGTGTTAAGCTAGTTACCCACAACTGTTTGTTGGGTCTAGAGCTGGTCCCCTTTGAGCTTGGTTCCCTTTTAAGACCACTAGCTGGCGCTACGTGTTGCTAAAAGTAGAAGGCCCTGCCAAGCCTCCTTTTTCAGATTACATGTTGGCACAGTTTGTGTTGGTCTTGTATGACTCGTTACCGCCATCGGCCACGCCCACCTCTGTAAGAGTAAACCCTAGGTCAGGCCTCTCATAGAGTACTGCGGTGGAGTATGTACTCCTCTTGTTTAAGAGTTAAGGTGGTTTTACTGAGTACTACCACTGGCTGATGCCATGTGCTATTGGAGTTGAAGGCCCCACCAAGGCCTCCTTTCAGATTGCATGTTGGCACAGTTTTGTGTTGGTTTCTATGTGACTCATCACCATGGATGGGTCGTGATTGCCACTAGCTGACACCACATGTTTACAAGTCGTAAGCCTTACAGGCCTCCTGTGTATCACGTTGGAGTTCGGTTGTGGACTCCTCTCACTTTCGAGAGTAAAGTTTGCTTTTACTGAGTACATTTCTGTGTGGCTTGCCTCTCAGGGTGAGCTCTTGTATTAAACCGCCCTGTTGTTTGTTTTTTCAGCATTTGCTTCCTTGGGCATGGTCTCTCCTTTAGCTCTAGTTGAGCTAAGTAGTTACCTCTTTAGTAACCTGGTTCTATTTTGCTCCTAGAACTTTAGTGGCCACTAGCTGGTGCCACGTGTGACAGGTAGGCAATCTGGGCCTGCTTTGGGACATGCTGGCATTTTGTTTATTATGCTGCTGGTTGGCCAGGGCTCCCAGGTGACTTATTAACCTCCTTGGAAGGCCGGTTATTTGTCCCGTCTGGGGCTTGAGAACACTGCCACGAGCTGATGCCACATGTCATGCTGAGGTTATAGGCCCCAGGGGGCCTTCCTTAGCGCGTGTTGGCATACGTTGTACTCCTCTCGCTTTAGAGAGTAAAAAGGTGCTTTTACCGAGTACACTGCTCGTTGGATTGTATTGGATGGACTGTTTTGTGGGCACTCACAGTTACTAAGCTTTGTGTAATGACTTTGTGTAACGACACAAAGCCTTGGTAGGCTTTTCTACGGAAGGCCTCTTTTAGGCTCAGCTTGGGCTGTTCCCGTAGGGAATGCTGTCACTGACAGCCTTGTGTGACCCAAGGGTGAGTTGCTGGCATTTCCTTCGAAACTGCTTGACATTTGTCTCAGCCATATTTTTGGCATGCGCTCTCGTTGGTGTGGGTATATCGTTCCCCATAGCGTTAGCAAACACACAGCGAGTTCCCTTTCGAAAGGGAACGTCTCAGGTTACGTATGTAACCATGGTTCCCTGAGAAACAGGGAATGAGACTCTGCGTTTTTTCAGGCGCTCCTTATATACTTCCGAGTCGCACCATATGACGTCATAGGCTGTCGCCGGCCAATAGGATTGGAGTTTTGATAATTGGCTTTCAGACACCGGGTCATGTGTGACGTTCCCTATAGTGTTAGCAAATGCAGAGTCTCGTTCCCTGTTTCTCAGTGAACCATGGTTACATATCGTCGCTGTCCGATGTAAACCACGTATGTCCATTTTGCCGATTTTGAGATTTTTCGACGGATTGAATGTCCAGGTTCATTTCCGTATACAGTATGCTTCACATATCTAAATGGCCAATGAAAAGTTGTGAAATCATGTCATCTGATTTTCGCGCATATCCATTTGGTGTCAAAGCTGTCAATCACGCCGCGTATCTCCCACCCTGTGGAAGCATCTCGCCGGTCTCCTGAAGTTTTCATCGAAACTCAGCACTGGATAGCCGAATAACACTGTGAGGTTACATTGCCAAATAAACATAGCCTGGTGAGACAATGACTTTCCTTTATCGAGGTAAACATTTCCCCCCTGACGCCAGACGTACGTCTAGGAGTGACAAAATTACGGTAGGACTGTGCAAACAAAGTATCTGTCTAGCATTACCATGTCAGTGTATTGATTCATTGTCCCTTCATAGTTTGCAAGAGACATTTAATACATTTATAATTAATATTAAATAAACTAAGCTGTAACGTAGTTCGTATATACGGAAAGGAGGAGGCGGGAACCGGCGAACATTCAAACAAAACTTTAATTCAAAATAAACAAAGAACAAAACGAAAGTAATGCCGGCAGACCCTCGCGGACGTCTGCCGGCCACACAAACATAATAAAACATAAAATAAAGTCCAGGCCTGGTCCTCTCCCGTCCTTCACTGTAGTCGCTCCTCCTTTTATGCTCCCGGAGCTCCCAGGCGATGCTCATTATCACTTGCGTCACCGGCCTCGCGCCGTTCCCTCACGGCTCTCGCCCGCCCTGGTCGCCACATAAGCGTATTTAATAAACTAAGACGTAGGCTATTTAATAAACTGAGCGTATTCATCTGTCAATATGAAACGCGACTTGGCCATTCTAATTAATGATCGGAAGAACGTGTATCGACCACCGTTATTGTAAAATATGCACGTATGTCCATTTAAACTCAATTTTGGTCAAATGTGGATTATATCATTACACTGGCAAGAATATGGTTACATGTAAAGATGCCGTACCAAGTATGCCAACGCTACATTCAACTGCTTTTGAAATACGGTGTTTTTTTCACTTCCTGAAAAGTAACCGTTTTGGACATACGTGATTTTCATCGGGCAGCAACGATATGTTACCCAAGACGTTTTTTTCCTCCACTATATAAAAAAAACTTTTGTCCATTAGAAATTTCATGAATGTTAAAAATTCTTCCTGGAACCATCAATGCCAATAATTAACTTTTATATTTAAAGGTAACAGGGCTTTAATTAGTAAAACACATCAGCAATATGCATGCCCACAGATAAGAGATTATATCTGTTGTTTCTTTCTTGTAGAAGTAAGAGTTCTTGTGGTTGGACCAAATGCATCTGTAAAAGAAATCCCTTTGATCAGGACAGAAGACGCTCACATGGATATTAACCTTTTTGAGATTGCCAAGAACAGCCCTTCAAGTATGTGAGAAGCATGAACATTTTCTGAAAACACATGAAAATACAAACAAAACAATGATTTTTTTTTCTTTTTTTTTCTCAAATTGATGTGACTCATTTTATGTTGGTCTGTCACACAGAATCAGCTGCTCTGACTTTCATGAGCTACAAGACAATGAAGGATCTACTGAAGCCTGACTTTTTCTTCAACACATCAAATGACACGATTAAAACCATGATGTCCACTGTGATCTCAGCTACTCTTCCCAATACCACCAACACTAAACTCACCAAACCAGTCAACTTCACCTTCAAACACAAGGTGAGTTAATTTATCTGACTCCTACCAGCCACTGTTCTGATCAAGCAAAGTTTACTGTGAACCCAGAAAAAGATGTGTTGGAACTTGGAAAAATATTTTTTTTCTCTGATATACAATGTTGTGTCTACCCTGTGAAGTTCGACCCCAGCGGTTCTCTGTCCTGTGTGTACTGGAATATCAGCGAGTGGATTGTAGATGGTTGTTCTGTTTTAGAGACCAACAGCAGCTACACTGTGTGTTCCTGTGTCCATCTGTCGACATTCGCTCTCATCATGCAAACCAGCAGACCACCAGAGGTACGAGAACATTTATAGTGACCACTGAAGAACAGCACAGATTTGGCACTCATTTACTCTGACATGTTTTCTCAGAGCGACTCACTGCTGGAGCTGTTGAATTTGGTGTGTGTGATCGTGGGGCTGGTGTTCTTCAGTTTGGCCCTGTTGACCTTTGCCCTTTGTCAGTGGAGTCCTGGAGTGAATAATGTGGCTCGAATCAACATCTGCATCAGTCTTCTTCTGGCTCACCTTCTGTTACTGCTCACACAACAGTTCCTGAGCCTCATACGCCGTCATCAGGTGAGAATGATGAAGGAGCCCTACAGCTCAGCACAGCCTCACTGAGAATCATCATAACCGTCTCTCTTGGTCTCCAGGTGTTGTGTGCCGTGATATCAGGTGTGCTGCACTTCCTCTTTCTCTCCGGCTTTGTGTGGATGTTCATTGAAGGTGTGCTGCTCTTCATCTGTGTGAAGAACCTATCACAGATCAGCTCCAAAAAGAGGGAGGTGCTTAGCAGTGGATTCATGTGTGTGATTGGATATACGATTGCTCTGGTTGTGGTGGCCGTGTCTGTCGGGCTTGTTCCTGAAGGCTACGGCAGCGAACAGTGAGTTGCTGTTGTTTAAAGTCAATTTCATTAGAAGGGAATACATCAGCTTGGGGCTTTTATGACATTTCTGCCATCTGATAACAGTACAGCTTTGCATACACTGTATGAATACAAACATGATTAAAAAGATAAGTCAGCACCTGAAATAGTATTTTTGACAAATTCATTTAGTCATTTTATTGTTTTCCTCTAAACAGATGCTGGATTAAAATGGATAAAGGTTTTATCTGGAGTTTTCTGGGTCCTGTTTGTGTCATACTAGTAGTAAGCACATTTCTTATTTCTCATGATTTTAATTTATATTAAAGGGAAAACAAGTTTATTAATTATTCATTTTCTACTTTTCAGTTAAACACGATTCTCTTCATCAACATCACCATCAGGCTGAACTCAACTCTCAAAAATCTGAATGCTGAAGTTTCACAGATGAAACAAACCAAGTAACAATCATGATTTGATCAATCCATAGAAAAATATATGTAGTCAATAAAGACACATTATCTCTATCTGTTTCTCTGCAGGATTATGGTATTTAAAACACTGGCTCAGTTTGTGGTTCTTGGTTGCCCCTGGATTCTGGGTTTCTTCACTAATGGCAGTAAGGTGCTGGAGATCCTCTTCGTGATCTTGAACTCCCAGCAGGGAACCTTCATCTTCCTGGTCTATTGTGTCCTCAATAATGAGGTCAGATATCACTCAGTTTACCACCATATTCCATGTGAAAACTGAATATGAAAGACTAGTACAGTTGTTTTCATGGATGTTCTGTTATTTACATTATTATATATTATATATTTTCTTATTTTGGCAATCCATGTCTTTTATAGAGAAATGTCAAGGGAAGTTGTGTAATCTGTTTTCCTTCCTGTGATGGAATGTTCAAATTAGCCAAAACTATTCAAACTGCAACTGTCAGAAATTCCTATATAAATATGCATTTGATCTGTCTGTCTGAGTGCATGACATTAATCCTTTCAAACTCCAAGCTTTTAAAATTACTTCAAACTTTTAGGCCCAGTTTTCTCAAGCTTTTTTCTGTTTTGTCCTCTGTAATTAATTAAGCGATTTTATGATCCTGCGTTGGGGGAACTAACCCACAACATATTTTCTTACTTGTTTATTATAATTCCACTATGGTTGATCAGTTTCAGAGGTTAAATTGATTTCATAAAATTACTCAGCTCTTCTTGTCTCATTATTGTACAGATCAGACAGCAGTACAGGAAGTTCTTCAGATATCTCGGATATGTCTGTGCTATGGATGCAAACAACAGTGAGGATTACAAAATTATGACCAGGAAATAAAAAGTACTGCTCAAGTGCCATTAATTTACAGGTGATGTGGTCATGATTCCAATCTGTATTTCCCTGTCTTGTGGTTAAGTACTTTTAAGTTTTTCTGTTAAATTGTTTGTGTGTTCTGTTCTCAGAAAATAAAGTACAAAATTGTACCTTTAGGGGTACAATGGTACAAAGGTACACATTTGTACCCTTGTGATTTGTACCTTAAGAGACCAGTTTTGTACCTTTGGTGACAATTTTGTACCTTTATTTAACAGTACAAAAATTGACCCTTCAAAAAGAGGCCAAAATTGGCTTTGACAGCGTACAATTGTTGACTATAATGAGATATATATATATATATTTTACACACACACACACACACACACACACACACACACACACACACACACACACACACACACACACACACTAAATTAAAATCAGAATTTATTAAATCCTTTTCATTTTCACATTTTACAACATTTCATTTTAAACACATTTTTAAACATTCCATACGAGTCCATCTTACCGGGTGTTAAAAAGTAAGACTGAAGCAGTGTTAAAGTTAATGAGATAATTGATTGATGATTGAGTGATTATTGACAATTAGTGGAGACACCTGATGATAATAAGCAGAATCACTGAAGAAACAACAAGAGAAAAGGAGAGAGACACAACAACTACAACTGACTTCCAGCCATTAAACATTATTACACTTATTATTAACCAGTTTGATTTGATTTCTGTCACACATCAACAAAAGTTCTTACTGAGAATTAACAGATGTTTAGATGTTAATGTTTGAATAAAAGTTTAGTTTGAAGTCACCATGATGGTGAAAAGCATTTCCTTTAGTTGGGCTCTTGACTCTAATTATTAACATTAATTTGTCTCTGATTGCTCCATCTTTGTGTTTGTAGAGCACATTTGTTATGGCCAGAGAAACTATGATCTGAGCTGTGTTTCCCAAAAGTTCAGCTGATAAATTTAGGTTTACAGTTCTCTGGGAAGCACAGTCATAATGGTTGTTTTCTCATTGTGAAATGGTCAGATTTGTTGGTGACATCCAGTATTAACTGGTGATATAGATGTTATATTATTTCTTTATAGTAAATCTCTCTTACTGCTTGAGATCCAGCAGAGCTTTTATAATCTGAAGGTTTTTTTTTTTAAACACACACAGACATCAAGAATCAGCATATGACCCTCAACAATGGTGACAATCAAACAAAGTGCTTCATGTTGCAGTGCATGATGGGAGCCACCAATCAAAACTCAGCCATGGCTCCCATCATGCATTACTGCATGAATAAATTATGCAGCTGAATTGTCCTGTAATTTTCATAGATTCTTCATGTTTGCATTTATTTCTCTGTTGTTTTGTTGTGACAGTAGCTTGTTTTGTGATGTTCAGAGTTGATCTGTTTGTCAGTATTTTGTATTTATTTATCGTCACCGTTCTTGAGAATCATAAGCTGATTCTTGATGTCTGTGTGTGTTTAAACACTGAAGCTTCAATGTATAATGTATTATTCTTAAAAGAAAAAAAAAAGAAGTGAATACTGCTGTTGGATCTCAAGCTTTAAAATCACATGACTGCAATCATTAATACTAAAGCTACACAGCGATTTAGACTTTAAACCACATCAGGCCATTGCATGATGATAAAACCGCCATCAAATTATATTGTGACCAGATCCTATTTTCTCTGACCACAACAAATGTGCTTCTCAAACACAAAGTTGGAGTAGCCAGAGAACAATTAATAATAAAAGGTAAAGAGTCAAGAGCCCAACTAAAGCAAACGCTGACCTCTTTCATCATGACTTGAAATGAAACATTCCATAAAACATTAATTAAAGGTACTAAAGAGGATCTTTTTATCGACTGAGAATCCAAAGACTGTTAGTGAGTTTTTGAAATGAGCGCATGCGTAAGAACAACCCCCCTCCTTCACAGCTCATTTCAATAGAACGCCTCCCAAAACTCGTGCAGGAGTATTGGAACACGAGTGTTTACCACCGGCATTCGCTGTGTCGTGTTAGTGGATTCATTATGTCGGACTCACTGCAGGTAACTCATAATCTGCAGTTGTTACTCCTGTCTCCGGACAAAACATTGCATGCGGTGCCTGTGGAGTGTGGAAAGTTACTGGAGCGCCCAGCCGCGCACGTCTCTCACAAGGAACGCCACGGCAGTGATTGACAAGCCAGAGGGCCAATGGTTTACGCGATGATCGTTTTTAAGGCCCTACCTCGTGCACAGATGATGTATATTGATATTACTCCTTTCAGTGCACCTAATAAATAGTTTTTATCACTTAAAGACAGTTTCAAGTAATATTGCAAAAATGTATAAAACAAAACATCCTCTGTAGCACCTTTAACACCTTTTTTTCTCTCTTTCCTTCAATGATTCTGCTTATTATCATCAGGTGTCTCCACTAATTGTCAATCATCACTCAATCATCAATCAATTATCTCATTAACTTTAACACTGCTTCAGTGTTACTTTTTAACACCCGGCAAGATGGACTCATATGGAATGTTTAAAATGAAATGTTGTAAAATGTGAAAATGAAAAGGATTGAATAAATTCTGATTTTAATTCAGTGTGTGTGTGTAAAATATATATATATATATATATATATATATCTCATTATAGTCAACAATTGTACGCTGTCAAAGCCAATTTTGTACCCTTTTTGAAGGGTAATTTTTTGTACTGTTAAATAAAGGTACAAAATTGTCACCAAAGGTACAAAACTGGTCTCTTAAGGTACAAATCACAAGGCTACAAATGTGTACCTTTGTACCATTGTACCCCTAAAGGTACAATTTTGTACTTTATTTTCTGAGAGTGTAGATCCTGGTTCCTTATCTCCTTGGGTGCTTTTCAATATTCCACCTCGTCTCCCCGTTCCTCCGTCCTCCATCCTATGACCCGGACAACAATCGAGCTCAGCAATCTTAAAGGACATCTCAATTCTCTAACTGCACCGTGAGGAGGTGAGGAAGCTTCCCGAGGAGTTATGAGCGAGGATAGACTGGTGCATCCTTTCTGGAAGTCTTTCTCATCGAGAAACCTGACGCACGCATACATTCTCCTCCCCCTTCATATCTGTCAAAAGAATTTAAATGTATGCCTTACTTTTACAGTTTAAATAAACTTTATATCTCATATATTTCAACGGGGCATCTTATCATTAATATTTATTATATTTTTTAAAAATAACTTTTAACAACATGTGGGTAGATCCCTCGAGCGCAGCTGATGATGCTTTGAAGTGACGCGAGAATGGAAGGGAGCGAGGATATCATTCACTTGATTCAATTCTTCCGTCCTCACATCTTTTCCTTGCGTCCTTCCCTCGCATCCTGAAAGGGTGGAGCTAAGACATAAGGAAAGGAAGGGTGCACACAGAACAATTGAGAAGCACCCCTTGTCTGTTTCCGTAGCTACCCTTGTTTGTTACCGTGGCCATTCGTTACCTACACCTGTCCCTTGTTAGTCCCTTGATTTCCTTGTGTACTTATGCTCTTGTGTCTGTCATTGTTTTTGCATGTTTTGTGAAGCTGTTATGATTTTGTTCCTGTTCCTGTTTTGGATTTTGATGTGGAATATCTTTCTTTGTGTTTCTGAAGTGAATGTTGCAGCATGTGGATTTTTGCTCCTCCTCTTCTGCTGCCTAATAACAGATGTTATATTTACAGTAAAATACACAACAGAATATATTTTTTTATGTTAAATGTAGTTTCAGTCCATTTCTGTATACCAGTCTTTTGATAAATACTGTTAACTGTATTTAATAATTTTAACCCACAAGAGTTTTTTGGTGGAGGGTGAAAAGCATATTTTTACAGACTGAGTTCACTGTTCAGCTCTGAAAGCTCCTAGAAAAGACTGTTTCTTCTGTTTATATTACTTCAGATATTCATATAGCAAAACATATTTTCAGGAGGGAAGTTCACAGGATTTAAAGGTGTAGGGGATTTACCTTTATAACTAAACAATTAACTAAACAAATAACTATATATAAAATAACAGCTGATATCTCAAAGTCTGTATTGTCATATATCTTGTATTTTTGTATTATAACATGGGAATGATTGATGTTTGTTTTTGTTCAGGTTAGTACACGTTTCGTTGCAAAGGTATGTCTCAATAAATAGACAAAGCAAAACACTCCATATAAAAGACTCAAATTTTGAGAACAATATCTTAGTTTGCAAAATGAAAATTTAAATCAAGCCATTTTCTGCAACATATCTGTATTTAAAATGTAACATACAGAAGTCTTAAAGGGGTCATGAACTGCATTATTTTATGTTTTCTGGGGTGCACTTATAATGTTATGATTTTTACATCAAAAATTGTCATAATTTAGAAATAAAAGGCATTTTTCCTACCCTGATTTTATCTCTCTGATTTGAACGCTGTTTTAACCCTCAGGGGACTGAGGATTTTTGGGGCCTGGAGAAGTTTTGACATGCCCTGACATTTGTGCTTTTTTCAGTTGTTCATAAACATATTAATGGAAAAATTGCCATTACACTGTATTCAGCACAAACTAGGCTACAATAATATGTGAGGAACATGTATGTACATGTTTGTATTTTTGAAGGAATAACGTTTATGCGTGGTTGTTGAAAAAACAAAAAACTTAAGTCACTGAAATAAGGCCAAAAATATATATTAAATCTTTGTTCACAAGACTTCTGGGTATTTGAGGTTGTAGACTTGAGAGTTTTTGCTTCAAAATGAGGTAAAAATTATGCTGCCTGCTTGTTCATATAAAACAATAGAGAGATTTAAATTTTCTAAAACATCTTTGGTCAAGAAACACAGTATGCGTGGAGGCGTAAATCCTCATGTATAATGGGTGATTCTCACCTGAGAAGACAAAAGAATCGCATAAAAGAGCTCTAATGACCTGCATAAATAATGAGGCCTTTCAGTAAGATAGGCTGTGAAAAAACCCTCTGTTGATCATGTCTCAGCTCATCATAATGTAAATCAAACATACAGAAAAAATAGCAATACTGTGAAATATTATTACAATTTAAAATAATGGTATTCTATTATATTATTTAAAATATAATGTATTTCTGTGATGCAAAGTGTCTGAACAATTATGTTACCTCTATGGCATTTCATATAGGCTTTTAGCTTAAAAGCTTGCATATTTGGAGAAATACTGATGGACTCTCACATGTTTGTCAATTTTCTATACAGAAGAGTAATATTTATTCAGGATTTATTGTCATTACTATGAGTGCTGGATACTGTGTTTTGAATTCATACTTGTAGCCAGAGGCCGCTCTGTACACCTTTAGTCCACAAATGCCTGAGCACTAAAGAAGAATAGGCAATTCAGGAACTAACTGAACTAACAGATGCAAGAGATCGCTAACTATGGCTATTAAAAACACTTTTCAAGACAATAAATATACGATTGAGACGATGTCTGCATGTATTGACTGAATTTGCGTCTGAATAGCGCTGGCTCCGTGGGCGTGGCCGCATTAGCGGATAATGAGCTTAATCACGGACTTCTGACGGCTCTTATTCATACAGATTACATAAACACAGAATATTTGTTTTCGATTTGACTTACACGATTTAAAACCTGACATTTCAATGTTTTTTTAGACATAAGTCAAATTTTTTTGTCATTAGTATTCACTAAGTTACAGTTAATTTTCTGAGAACTATCAGATTGGACTTTGTTCACACTCGTCTCTCACAAGGAACGCCACGGCAGTGATTGACAAGCCAGAGGGCCAATCGTTTACGCGATGATCGTTTTTAAGGCCCTACCTCGTGCACAGATGATGTATATTAATATTACTCCTTTCTATATCTCATTATAGTCAACAATTGTACGCTGTCAAAGCCAATTTTGTCCCCTTTTTGAAGGGTAAATTTTTGTACTGTTAAATAAAGGTACAAAATTGTCACCAAAGGTACAAAACTGGTCTCTTAAGGTACAAATCACAAGGGTACAAATGTGTACCTTTGTACCATTGTACCCCTAAAGGTACAATTTTGTACAGAGGGAGACGAGAAATCACGCATCATGTTAGTTTTCTTTATTTTACAAAAAGCACAACATTTTGTTGTTACTCTGAGTGTACACAAATAAAAGAAGATATTCCACAGATTAAAATGGTGTATAACTCTTAATTGTATGTGCAACATTGACAGAGTATTTTGAGTCTCTTTCACACGTGACCGCCGACCCGAGAGTGTTAAGGGGCGTGTCTGCTGTGAGACTTCAATGTATATGCCTACTGCTGTGATTGGCTGACATATTTACATATGAAAATAGTTAAGTATTACTCTCTATGTGGAACATTTTAGAAAACTGCTATTACAGTTCTCAAGGTTTACTAATCATGAAAGTTTTGATGATAGCATTATATTTACATGAAAGGTTGATCACAGACATGTTGAGCATGTTGAGCACATGAATGCAGTGACCTCGTCATTGTAACTTGATTTATGCACACTAACGAATGCTTTTGTCATAAAAGTGCAAATACAATGTAAATAAGAGATTGATCCCGTTGATTATAACGGGAGTTTTGGTGAGAGTCCAGAACTTATTCACAGTTACTCAGTCACATCGTTCAAGGAAACGTTCTTTGATCACTTTCTAAATATAATTTAATCACAGTTTAAATAACAGGTTTGATTTACTGACAATAAATAATTTTGAGACAAAGGCAACTGTCCACTGTAAAGTTATCTTATTTGCACTGATACAGTTATATTGTATTTATGTAAAATATTAAGAATGTTCAGCTGGTTCTATGATACCACTCCCTCGGAAATACGCAATGGGCTCAGATTGGTTAGCTGACACAGTGTGTTGTGATTCGTTAAAGCGCCCGGAAACGCCACGCCCCTTACCATTACGGGCAATAGTTGCATGCTTTCGAGGGAAATCCGTAATGGTAAATAACGGCATCAATATCGCAGTATCAATTTGAGCCTGAATCAGACCCAGATAGCAGTGATGAAGAGGGTCAAGCAGAACTTCTGCAAGCACGATTTTAAAGGACGTTTCTGAATGGTTAGTGTTTCCTTTTGTACTTGTGTTAAAGTGTTTAGATTTGCTGTCACTTCTAAATGTTACTGTTGTTTGTTAGCTTTCAATATACAATTTTATCCTAATTAAAGCTTTACTGTAGCCGAATACATGACTGAGTAGTAGCCTTTTTGTAAAGGTATTGTTTAGGCTGTTGTCTTAGACTTTATGCTTTATGCTCCTTATGATATCCAATTTACAACATGCTTGTTGTATCAGATTTGCTGCCGCTAGGGGTGTAAGCTCCCCCCAATAATAATAAAAAAAAAAAGTTATGTATTAGGCAATGGGTGTAGGCTTCCCCGACTAGACTGCAGCTAGGGGTATAAGCTTCCCCCAACAGAATAATAATAATAATAATAATAAATTAATAATTATGTATTCAGCAAAGGATGTATGCTTCCCCAACTAGACTCACAGCAGCAGGGGCGATTCTAGGATTTTGATTTTAGGGGGGCTCAGCCCCCAATAAGGGTATGATTAAAAAATTATTATTTGACTATTAGGGTAGGGTGGTATGCTACTAACCTTACTGCAATCCACTATTCCATTGTATTCCCTGTATTTCATATATGGGAGTAGGAGTACTGACTGAGCCATATACAACACTGTAATAAAAAAATAATTATTGGATGTGACCACTAGAAAATAGGGAATGTTGATTTTTTTTTTTTTTTTACAATGAAGACCTCCTGATTCATTCACTGTACAAACACACGCACACATGTTTCCAGTACAAACACAACATTTTACTGTTTGCATTTCTATGCTCACATACAAACCTCAGACAGGAATTTTTCTGACAAAATTAAATAACATTTTAACCAGAAAATAACATAAAAGCCATAAACTTTGATTATCCATATCAGCAATATAAACAACACAGGTATGAGGCTGGACAATGGATTAAGTGGGGGCTGTGGTTTACAATCAGAAGTAATTGAAAAACAAGCCAAAATGAAGAAGCAGCCGGTGAGAAGCAGCAGTCTTGCAGCCCAGTTACTGGTCTTTCATTGGGAGCATCAACCTGTGTCTTCTCTCCTTAAGAGTAGCAAACCTGTTGATAATTTTATCATGATCCAATTGCTCAACAACATCTTTCTCGATGGCTATAACTGCCAGCTGATGGAGCCTGCTCTGACCTATTGTTCTCCTTAGCCAGTTGCGGAGACGGCGAAGAGCACTGAAAGACCTCTCGCACGAACAGCTGCTAACAGGTACAGTGAGGGCAACCTGGATGACAGATTTCAGTGATGGAAACATTTCAGAATCCAGCAAGTTATAAAGTGAAACCATGTCCTGTGGAGCTGCACCAGCTTGCTTTTTACGTGTCAAAAAGTGCCTTGCTACCATGACTTCATCTGTTTTTAAATCAATGTTGTAATGGTGTGCTAGTTCTTCCAAATGTGACTCAGACAGGAAGTTTTCAGACACTGGACTGCATGCTTGAATACCTTGAAGCAATGCACCATTTACAGCAGAAAAACGGTTCTCCAGTTCAGTTATCATTCTATCCAGACATGGATATAGTAACTTTGTTTTGACTTGTTCGGCATCTGTGCTGATTCTCCTATGTGCACCATAAGTTGTTTCAACAACAAAATCATCCATCCTTTTTTTTTCTGTCTCTGGCCAGAAAGTTGCTCCTCAACTACAATGTCATTATCTTCACACACTGCCTTTGCTCTAGCATATATATCTGCAGCAGTGGGATCATTGCGTTTCTGCTTTAAGGAGTCACACACAGCATCTTTGTATGCCACTGCCTGGGGAAGGTCAATGGTCTCTTTTTGGAGATATTTGTGCAAGTCTGCTACTACAGATAGGAGATCCTTGAAAAGAATCAACAAATACACAAATGAGATACACATATTTTTGTTTTCAACCCCACTGCAGTTGCTGTATTGATGGCAGAGAGACAATCAATGATGGCAGGCAGATTTTCAAGCACAGCATTCACTGAGTGAAGCTGGCACGCCCACCGTGTGTTGGACAGCTGCACCAGTTCACATGGTTGCAATCCTAATTTTGCTTGTGCTTCTTTAAACTTGTGGTGGCTGACTAGGGAAACACTAAAAAATGAATACAAACTTTCCAGCAGGATAAAGAACTCTGCGGCGGCCTCAGTAATCCCTCTGCAGGTGTGGCACAAGACAAGATTCAACTCATGGGCATAACAGTGAACATATATAGCCTCAGGGTGCTTCTCCCTGGAAAGAGACTGAGCACCTCCAGGTGCTCCACTCATAACTGCTGCTCCATCGTATGTCTGAGCAACACACTTCAACTGAGCAATTCCTTCTTCTTGTAATTTTCTTTCTAATGCCTCGGTTATTGACTTTGCGTCGAAACTTCTCAGCTCTGTCAGGGACAGGAATCTCTCTTTAACTGTTCCCTCAGTGACATACCTCACACAAATTGCAAGCTGTTCTGTGTGTCCATCTCTGGCCTCGTCCGCCATAATGGCAAACATTTTTGACTCATGCATTTCTTTGATAAAAGTTGCTGTCATCTCTTTCGAGCAGCACTCTATCATTTCATTCTGACTGACAGGGGAGAGGTATGTGCTGTTTGATGGGGCAGTGTAATGCTGCAAGAAAGGATCAAACTTCTGCAAAAGCCCCATGCATTCCATGAAGTTGCCCTTATTATGACTTTCTGCTGTTTCATCATTACCCCTTAATGGTAGCCCTTGCTTCCCCAACATGCAGGTCACAGCCGCAATACGTCGCATATACTCCCTTCTTTGTCTAATTTCATCAGCATTTGCTGCTTCGATCTGCTGTATAACATTTCCCTGTAATGCACTAGCCTTGTAACTTTTCCAGGAGACAATACAATCATTGTGTGACTGAGTCCCCTCATGTTTGTGAAATGCTTTGAGTGCCTTTTTCTAGTTTTTGTATCCACTACTCACAAATACATCATGCTTCAAGTTTTTACCAAAGACACGGCAAGCAAAGCAGTAGGCAGAATCTGTCTTCTGTGAGTACTCAAGCCAAGCAAAAGTTTGAAACCAGCTTGGCTGGAATGATCTTTTTTGTAAGCCAAAGTTCTCCTGGGGATAATAGTGTAATTTTGCCTGTTTTGGGCCTGTGTCCTTTTCACCTAAGTCACACTGATCTAAAGGTGCAGCTGCTGTCTGTGCTTCATCTGACATTTGTTTCTCTGTATGTCTGTCCTCTCTCTCCTGACTCATGTCTTCCTCTTCTTCATGCTCTCTCTGTCCCTGTACTGTAACAATCACGTAAATAAAGTTTGGTAACTAAAGAAATCTTAACTTCTGTCATGAATGGGGCTCCTTCGGCTCGTCCTCCGGACCGCCGGAGGGAGCCATCACCTGAATATTGAACTTTATTTCAAATTTCAAATTTATTTTATTTATTTGTCTAGCGCTTTTCACGATACATATCATTTCAAAGCAGCTTTACAGAAAATGGATGTCAACATTACAATTTAAAGAATGTAGTTAGCAAATAATATACTTTAGGTAATTACAATCACTGTTAGCAGTTTAACTGAAGGTAAAAGTAATGAGCTCCTGGAAAATGAATTACATTAACAATAAATTAGGATATAGAGATTGTGCAATGTGAATGTTGATCTAGATGATTGCGTCTCCTGAAGTCCTCGCAAGAGCTGGCGCCGTCTCTTCACAGGTGATGGTCATCTGAGGTCTTCTTAAGAGGCTGGATACAAACTGAAGCTGATGTACTCTCTAGTCACCTCAGGGCGGGTGTCCCGAGGTAAAACAGAAAAGCAAAAGGAGAACAATTAGCGTAGCTGCTGTTCATAACTTTAAGCAAAGATAGTCATGTGCAGTTGATCTGATATGAGATGCGTTATGTGAATGCTTGGCTAAAGAGATGCGTCTTTATTCGAGATTTAAACTGGGTGAGCGAGTCTGAGCCCCGAACATTATCAGGAAGGCTATTCCAGATTTTAGGAGCCAAATGTGAAAGCGCTCTCCCTCCTTTAGTGGACTTAGATATCCTAGGTACAACCAGAAGTCCAGAGTTTTGTGATCTTAAAGAGCGTGAAGGATTGTAGGGCAATAGAAGATTGGTTAAGTATACAGGAGCTAAACCATTTAGAGCCTTATAGGTCATTAGCAATACTTTATAATCGATACGGAACTTAATGGGTAACCAGTGTAGAGATGATAAGATTGGTGTTATATGATCATATTTTCTTGACCTGGTAAGAACTCTAGCAGCTGCATTTTGTACTAATTGTAGCTTATTTATTGAGGAAGCAGGACAACCAGCTAATAATGCATTACAGTAATCTAGTCGAGACGTCATGAAAGCATGAACTAACTTTTCTGCATCAGAAAAAGATAACATATTCCGTATTTTAGCAATGTTTCTGAGGTGAAAGAAGGCTGTTTTTGTAACATATGAAATATGATTTTCAAAGGACAAGTTGCTGTCTAATATAACACCTAGGTCTTTAACTGTCGAGGATGGAGTAACAGTACATCCTTCTAAATGCAGATTGTAGTCTGAGAGATTCTGTGTACAGGTTTTTGGCCCGATAAGTAATACTTCAGTCTTATCTGAATTTAATAGAAGAAAATTACTAGTCATCCAATGTTTTACTTCTTTAACACACTCTGTCAGTTTGGATAATTTAGAGATTTCATCTGGTCGTGATGATATATATAACTGAGTATCATCGGCATAGCAGTGGAAACTAATCCCGTGTTTTCTTATAATATTGCCGAGTGGCAGCATGTAAATTGAAAATAGCAGAGGTCCTAACACAGATCCTTGCGGCACTCCATAGTTTACTATCGTTATCTTGGATTTTTCCCCGTTTATATAAACAAAATTGTGACGGTCTGATAGGTATGAGTTAAACCACCGTAATGCCTGTCCCTGAATACCAGTGTAATTTTGTAGTCGATCTAAGAGTATTATATGATCTATAGTGTCAAACGCAGCACTGAGATCAAGTAACACTAGTATTGAGACACAGCCTTGGTCAGAAGCTAGAAGCAAGTCGTTTGTAATTTTAACGAGCGCAGTTTCTGTGCTATGATGAGATCTGAATCCTGACTGAAATTTTTCATAGATAGAGTTTTTTTGCAAGAAGGAGCACAATTGGACTGACACCACTTTTTCTAGTATTTTAGACATAAATGGAAGATTTGAAATGGGTCTGTAATTTGCTAATACGTTTGGATCTAATTGTGGTTTCTTAATGAGAGGCTTAATAACTGCTAGCTTGAACGGTCGTGGGACGTGACCTAGAGATAAAGACGAGTTGATAATATTGAGAAGAGGCTCTTCTGCTACAGGTAACAGTTCTTTCAGTAGTTTAGTGGGTATTGGATCTAATAAACATGTTGTTGGTTTAGACGCAGTAATACGTTTATTTAGCTCTTCCTGTCCTATAGTTGTAAAGCACTGCAACTGTTCTTGAGGGGCGATATTTGAGGCTGAATCATAAAACTCTGTCAAAGGTTGTACATTTACAATTTTATTTCTGATACTTTCGATTTTTTCATTAAAGAAATTCATAAAGTCATCACTACTAAACTGTAATGAAACATTTTGTTCTGGTGATATCTGTTTATTTGTTAATCTAGCTACTGTACTAAATAAGAACCGTGGATTGTTTTGGTTATTCTCTATAAGTTTGCGAAGATGCTCGGCCCTGGCTGCTTTTAGAGTCTTTCTATAGCGGGACGAACTGTCTTTCCATGCAATTCTGAAGACCTCTAAACGAGTTTGTCTCCATTTGCGTTCTAGATTACGAGTTTCTCTTTTCATTCTATTTTAATTTGCTAATACGTTTGGATCTAATTGTGGTTTCTTAATGAGAGGCTTAATAACTGCTAGCTTGAACGGTCGTGGGACGTGACCTAGAGATAAAGACAGTAATACTGTTGTACCATGGAACAGTATTTTTCTCTCTAACCTTTTTTAATCTCATCGGTGCAACAGTATCTAATGTACTAGTAAAAATGGTGCACATACTGCTAGTCATTTCCTCAAGATCATTTGCGTGTTCGGGTACGATGAGCAGCTGAGACAGATCAGGCAGATTATTTGTGAATTTATCTATAGTTGTCGGGAGAATTGTTCTGCCTAGTCGATATCGTGGCGCAATTTGACAAATATCATCAGTATGCAGTACTCATGTTACAAGATAGTGATCAGAGACGTCATCACTTTGCGGTAGAATTTCTATATCGGTAGGATTTATTCCATGTGATATAATTAAATATAATTAAATCTAGAGTATGATTAAGACGGTGAGTGGGTCCAGTGACGTTTTGTTCGACCCCAAATGAGTTTAGTAAATCAGTAAACGCAGCCCCTAACGCATCATTTATATTGTCTACATGAATGTTAACATCTCCAACAATCAGTGCTTTATCGACGTTGACCAAAAGGTCTGAGAGAAAGTCTGCAAACTCTTTTGGGAAATCAGCATAAGGCCCTGGAGGTCTATAAATGGTAGCCAAAGCAAGAGATAGAAGCGACTTTTTACTTATATCTGAGAGTGTAACATTTAGCATTAGAATTTCAAATGAATTAAACCTATAGTTTTTTCTCTGAGTAACATTAAGTATCTCTCTATAGATTGTTGCTACACCAACGCCACGGCCAATCAGGCGGCATTTATTTTTTTAACTTTATTGATTCGGACTACATTTCCCATGGGCCCTCATTCCTGGGACTGATTGCACACACACCTGAACTCAATCACTCTCACACTATATAACACTCTCACATGCTTACATACCTCGTGAAGTCTTGATTTGCCGAGGTGATCATTTCTAAGCGGTTTTCCCTGTTCACTGCCTTCTGTTACCGACTGACTCTGATTGTAAAGCCGCCTGTATCGACCCTTGCCTGTTCTTCGACTCTGTTTGCTCGCCGCCTGTCTCGACCATTGCCTGTCCCTGTTTATGCTCTTGCCTAAAGTCCCACCTGTTTGTATACCTTTGTTCAATAAAGCTGCAAATGGATGACGACCCATCATCACCCTTCATTTGTATCTATTAACTGACCAGACAAATTATCCAAAACAACTGTTCACTTTCTCACCTCGATCATGATCTTGCCCTTTCTCTGATGTGCCTTCATCAATCTTCTCTGCCTCCACTTCATTCACTTTTTGCACTGACTTTTCTGAGAAACCAAAAAAATAATTTCAGTTCAGTTGACTGAAAGACAGTTAATAATTTCTTGTTGAGTGTCAATAATGTCAGGAGTCAGGACATTTGTGTTTATCCTTTGACGATACCACTGCTTTTTCTTATAAAATGTACAGGGAAATTGGCAGACAATTAAAACAATGTCAGGGTTCAATGACTGAAATGAATCTTGGGAACACAGTGGTATTGTGTGTGTGAGAGGCTGTCTACGTTCTATTCTCACCTGACTGTTGCTCATTTGCAGACCTACTCCCGCACGACAAGAAAAAATGTCGTATATCCATCTACAATGAAATATAAATTATTTTAGTTTTTTAGCTTTTTAGCCTTATAATCAACAATACGGTTGGATATTCATAAAGTCACCCCATGAAAATTTATGTAATTTTAAGTATTTTAACTAACCAGCTAATATTCATTAAGAATATAGACAAACCATGTATTAATGTAATTGTCTATTGGCAATATGATTAATGTGTTCTATATTTATTTCTATTTATTAAAAATAACAACATGAATTATTAATTTGCCACTTCGATAAATCAAGTACAAATCTAGTTAGTATAAATCAAGAAAATCTACAATCCCTTTACTCTACGCTTACTCTAATTTATGTATCATGACACTCCTCCTGATTCATTATTACTTAATACAAAACTATATTTAATAATACAAAACAAAATAACTCCACATTCTCTCTCTGGGCCATCTAGTGCTTTCAGACAATGATGTGTCATTTCTGTGCATGGCTGCATAATGTAATGTCAAAATACATTATAATATGTCTGTAATTGTAAAAAGTAAATTAAAATAAATCATGATCGTTTTCTGAATCTAAAGTATGTTTTCATGGGTGTTAATCACTTCATTTTTGTAGGAATAAAAAACAACTATCACACAAGGGCTGAAGGTGAACGCAGCGAAACGTATTGGTATTGGATGAGAAACCGAGCCGTCCCGTGTGCTCCCAATGCTCCAGTAACATTACATTATGTAAACTGCAATGCATTTATGACAAAGAACTGCACCGATGCAGATGTAATATCATAGCATTAGCAGTCTATCAATAAATGCATGCACACACGACACACACCTTGTGCTTTCTGATGTTCGCTCTGCTCGGCCCCCCTGCAGATTGAAAAATGCGCTAAATCCAAGCAGACTCAGATAAGGGGAGGAGCCGAAACTTGACGCACCTTGCCGCCGTTTCAAATGAGTTTTTTTAAAGGGGACTGAAGTGATCAAAAATGTATTAATGAAATAATTTTTTTAGGGGGGCTGGGCAGAAGTTTAGGGCTGAAGCCCCCCTAAAAGGGGCCTAGTGACGCCACTGCACAGCAGTTTGTCTGTTGCAGAGGAGCAGTTAAGGATGTTTTGCCCAAGTGACCAAGTGACGCTGCAGAGAAGGACACCATTCTAGAAGAGAATCCATCTTCACATTCAGAGTAAAGATTAAGACAACTCACACGGATAAAGGTTTACCACAAGACTACAGCCAACAAGCATGTACATCTGCACCTGCATGAGAAGATTAACTGTCAATACCAGCAGGTGGTAGTAACATTCATCAAAGAACTGGAACTTGGACTGCGGATACAATCTTTAAGCAAGCATTGTCGATTCATTTTGATAATCAGTCTTCACTTTCTTCATTCTAGATGGCATGTCATTCATTTGATATGCTCGTTGTGCTGGTATTTTGGCATCATGCTTGTTGCTATGCCTTATGCGCCCACATAGCAACATTGTGTCGGCCCAGATCCGGCCCACATCTGGCACATGTGGCATGATGATCTGGCCCACATGCTGCAATGAATTACGGGTGGGCCTTGTGTGGGCCGCTTCTGTTTGCCAGATCTGAGCCACAAGCAGGCCACAGCAATGCCACATGTCAGCCAAGAGCAAAGAAATAAACCAGAACTGGACCTTATCTGAACCACAAAATCTGTATATATTAACTATAGAGTCATCTCAGCCTTAATAAGCCTGTTAACAAGCAGAATCACTGAAGGAAAGAAGAGAACAGAAAAAGAGACGAGCAGAAACACAAGAACTACAACTGACTTCAGACTTAGATTAAATCAACTGAAGATAAAAGACATTAAATCTCTTAAGATCCCAACAGAGGATGATTAAACAACTCCACAAACAGCATTACCAGCTTTACTTATTACTAACCAGACTGACTTTATTTATGTTAGAAATCTACAAAAGTTGTTATTGAGAATTAACACTCTGAGGTCTGAAAACGCGTCGGCGCGTTTTGCAGGTTTTTTTTCACATTGCAGCAAAACAGACTTAAAACACTCCGTCATTTTTTGTCATAGAGACATAAGTAATATTTTAAGTAATATTTTCAATATCAATTGAAACTATAGAATATCTTCTTTTATTTGTGTACACTCAGAGTAAAAACAAAATGTTGTGCTTTTTGTAAAATAAAGAAAACTAACATGATGCATGATCTCTCCTCTCCCTCTGAACGAACTCCAATCTGATAGTTCTCAGAAAATGAACTGTAACTTAGTGAATACTAATGACAAAAAAATTAAACTTATGTCTAAAAAAACGTTAAGATGTCAGGTTTTGAATCATGTAAGTCAAATCGAAAACAAACATTCTGTGTTTATTTAATCTGTATGAAAAGAGAGCCATGTCAGAAATCTGTGATTCTGCTCATTATCCACTAATGCGGCCACGCCCACGGAGCGAGCGCTATTCAGACGCAAATTCAGTCAATACATGCATTCATCGTCTCAATCGTGTATTTATTGTCTTGAAAAGTGTTTATCTGGATGTAAAAGTCATGGTTAGGGAGCTCTAGAAGACATGCAGTTAGTTCCTGTTCTCTTTTCTTTTATAGATGAATTTTAGATGAGTTTTTGTTTCTTTAGCGCCCTCCGGCTGCAGTATGAATGGGAAACTCCATTCATGGAATAGCCTCTTCTTCTTTTAGATGAATTTGTGGACTAAAAATGCACAGAGTGCCCTCCGACTTCAAGGATGAATTGAAAACACCAGCGCTCATAGTAATGACAATAAATATTAAATAAATATAACTCCTCTGTATAGAAAATTGACATAAGCACATGAGAATCCAATATTTCTCCAAATGTGCATGCTTTTAAACTAAAAGCCTATATTCAGACTCTTTGCATCACAGAAATACATTATATTTTAAAGTATAATATAAAACCATTACTTTATATTGTAATAATATTTTTCTGTATGTTTCATATATCATAATGAGCTTGAGACATCACAGAAGGTTTTTTTTTCACAGCCTACCTGACTGAAATGCCTCATTAATATGCAAGTCATTTCAGCTCATTACTATCCAATTCTTTTGTCTTCTCAGGTGAGAATGGTCCATTTTCAGTGGTGATTCACGCCTCCTTGCATACTGTGTTTCTTGGCAAAAAGTGTCTTACAAAAACTAAATCAATATATTGTTTTATATGAAGGAGTAGGCAGCATAATTTTTACATAATTTTGAAGCAAAAACTCTAGTTTACAACCTCCAATACCCAGAAGGTTTAACTCTAATGTGCCTCATTTGAAGTCACCATAACAGTGAATAGTTGTTCCATTAGTTGGGCTCTAAACTCTTACTATACTTTTGTTGTTTTCTGGCTGCTGTGACAGTGTGTTTGTTAAACATGTTTGCAGTAGCAAAGAAATCAAAAGTAAAATGACTTCAAATGTTGATGGTTATCTGTTGATTGTTTTGTGGGCATCATGAAATGGCCAGATGTCATTTGAATCTAGCAATTCTGTTATTAACATTATAAATGTATGCTCTGTGTTCATTCAGCATGAGTTCTCCAGCATCAAAAAGATTTTAACATACATGAACACTAAAAGTTAGTCTATGCTGACACACAGACATCAAGAATCAGCATATGAATCTCAACAATGGTGACAATCAAAAGTGGGATGCATGCTGGGTACCAGTATAGTACAAAACACCCAGCATGCATTGCAGCATGGCACTTTTGATTGTCACCATTGTTGAGATTCATATGCTGATTCTTGATGTCTGTGTGTCAGCATAGACTAACTTTTAGTGTTCATGTCTGTTAAAATCTTTTAACTGATTGCTGTTGGAACTCATGCTATAGTGATAAAGGATTTATAATGTGAATATACCAATAACACAACACAATTGTTAGACTCAAGTGACATCAGGCCACTTCATGTTGCCCACAAAACAATCAACAGACATCCATCATCACCTGATGTCATTTTGCTTTAGCTTCCTTTGTTACTGTAAATGTGCTTAACAAACTATAATAAGAGTTAAGAGCCCAACTAATGGAACAACTATTCACTGTTATGGTGACTTCAACTTTTGTAGATGTCTAAAATAAATAAAGTCAGTCTGCTTAGTAATAAGTGAAGCTGGTAATGCTGTTTGTGGAGTTGTTTAATCATCCTCTGTTGAGATCTTGAGAGATTTAATGTCTTTCATCTTCAGTTGATTTCATCTAAGGCTGTGGCTGAAGTCAGTTGTAGTTCTTGTGTTTCTGCTTGTCTCTTTTTCTGTTCTCTTCTTTCCTTCAGTGATTCTGCTTGTTAACAGGCTTATTAAGGCTGAGATGACTCCATATTTAATATATACAGATTTTGTGGCTCAGATAAGGTTCAGTTTAGGTTTATTTCTTTGCTCTTGGCTGACATGTGGCATTGCTGTGGCCTGCTTGTGGCCCAGATCTGGCAAACAGAAGCGGCCCACACAAGGACCGTAATTCATTGCAGCATGTGGGCCAGATCATCATGCCACATGTGCCAGATGTGGGCCAGATCTGGGCCGACACAATGTTGCTATGTGGGCGGGTATTGGCAACATACTCATTTAGGTCATCTGGGTAGGCAACATGCTCATCGCTTAAGTCTTGCGGTATTGTTGTCAACATGATGTTTCTTAAGTTTTCAGGTACTGGTAACATGCTTGTGGCCTGGGCTCTTTCAGGTAACTGCATTTTAAGGAAACATGGCATTCAGATTTTCGCGGTCAGTAAGGGTTGGGGGATTTCAGCATATGGTTTTGTTTTGGGGGGTTATTGCTGCTCTCCCTGCTCTTATCCATGCTAGGTTGCATGGATGTGCAGAGAGTTCTTGCCCAGAACAGAACCATACTGCCAATACAAACTCAATCATATTTGACGATAGTGGTCCTGACAGAAGCTTAATTCCTCCCTTTTTTTTTTTTTTTTTTAAATACACAAACATCAAGAATAAACATATGAATCAACAGTGGTGACATGCTTTATACCACAGTGCACCCTGGGAGCCACCATAGTATAAAACCGTATTTAAATCAGCAGATTTAAAAAAAAAAAAAAAAAAAAAAAAACTTTTGGTCAATTATGAATTTCATCAATCAATTTACAATGATTAAAACTGTATCATCTCACCATCTCACCATCTTTGATTATGGCTTGTTTTACACTGTTACAAAAACCTGACATAAAAAGCCAAGTCAAACTGCCCAACTAAATGAAACACTGATTATCATAATGGTGATGATTACAGCTAATGGTGATCATATGTAAACCTCTGTTAATTCTCAAAAGAACTTCAAAAGTCAGTATGGTTTTGTAATAAGAGAGATTTAATGTCTTTTCAGTTGATTTCATCTAAGGCTGTGACTGAAGTCAGTTGTAGTTCTTGTGTTTCTCTTTCCTTCAGTGTTTCTGCTCGTTATCATCAGGTGTCTTCAATAATTGAACAATCATCACTCAATTAATCACTTAAGTACCTGATTAACTCTAACAGTGTTTCTTCAGTGCTTCATTGTTACTTTAACACCCTTATTTAACACCGGGGAATTTACTGTGCTGTGGGATCTAACCCAGGATTAGATATCCAACCCTGCTCCCTGCTACCATCCTGCAGGCTTTAGTTCCAACCCTGCTACCTGCAACCTCTGGTCAAAACAGTGTAACGGCTAATGTTAACGCTCTGGTGGTACGCAGGGAAGGAGTTTTGAATGGCGGGCACTGATGTCACTGCCATTACACAATAGGCTGAGAGGTGAGCACGTGATTAAGTTAGCCGTTACGCTTTCTCCAATTGTAAGAGATACAGACCCTCTCATCTCCCTATAATATACAAATCTCTGTCCTTTGTGGCCTTAAATTACCCAAACTCCTTTGCAGAAAATTAAATTAACAAAAATAAACTGAGGGGAAAACAAGTCTGTACTGTTATTATAAAATGTAAAACAAAATAATGTTTCCGGACATGAAAGTATAGATGTTATGTTTTGCTTTGCTGTGAATTTAACACTAAACTGCCAATAATGTAAGCCACTGGGAGACATCAGACAGCTGTTATTCATTGTATTGCATTAACAGAAAGCAAGTTTATATAAAGATTTGTAATACGAAGTATTTTTCCAAAACTAAAACATTTCCGACTTAGATCTGGACCTCTAGACCAACAGCAGCTACACTGTGTGTTCCTGTGTCCATCTGTCGACATTCGCTCTCATCATGCAAACCAGCAGACCACCAGAGGTACGAGAACATTTATAGTGACCACTGAAGAACAGCACAGATTTGGCACTCATGTACTCTGACATGTTTTCTCAGAGCGACTCACTGCTGGAGCTGTTGAATTTGGTGTGTGTGATCGTGGGGCTGGTGTTCTTCAGTTTGGCCCTGTTGACCTTTGCCCTTTGTCAGTGGAGTCCTGGAGTGAATAATGTGGCTCGAATCAACATCTGCATCAGTCTTCTGCTGGCTCACCTTCTGTTCCTGCTCACACAACAGTTCCTGAGCCTCATACGCCCTCATCAGGTGAGAATGATGAAGGAGCCCTACAGCTCAGCACAGCCACACTGAGAATCATCATAACCGTCTCTCTTGGTCTCCAGGTGTTGTGTGCTGTGATATCAGGTGTGCAGCACAGATCAGCTCCAAAAAGAGGAAGGTGCTTAGCAGTGGATTCCTGTGTGTGATTGGATATACGTGTAATGAAGGGTCAGAGGAGTGCGGATCCATTTGCAGCTTTTATTAACGATACAACAATACAGTAGGGCAAAGACAGTACCGTGGTCAGGGACAGGCAAAGGATCAGGGCTGGCAGCAATAATCAGAGTCAGGTCACAGGCAATGGTCGTGGTAGGCGGCAAGCAAACAAAGTACAAAGTCCAGGCAGAAATCAGGGCAGGCGGCAACGGATCAAACAGGGTACAACAGTCCAGGTAACAACAAAGAATCAGTCCACAGGAAAAACGCTCGGAATTGATCACCTTAGCAAATCAAGACTTCGCGAGGTATGTGTGCAAGTGAGCGTCTTAAATAGTGTGTGTGATATGGCGCAGGTGCAGGGTTCATCAGTCCCAGGAATGAGGGCCTATGGGTATTGCAGTCCGAATGGTAACCAGTCAATACTCGGGTGATGGTTCCCTCCGGTGGTCCGGAGGATGAGCCGAGGGAGCCACATTCATGACAGAGACCCCACCCTGCGAGCGGCTCCAGACGCGAGGAGGCGGACGCCGGGGTCTTCCACGCGGTCGAGGGGCCGGTCTCTCCGGATGCGTCCGATGGAACTCCTCCAACAAAGCGGGGTCCAGAATATCATCTGCATCGACCCAGGACCGCTCCTCCGGTCCGTACCCCTCCCAGTCGACCAGGTATTGCAACCTCCGACCCCGGCGCCTGGAATCGAGAAGATCCCGAACCTGATAGGCCTCCTCGCCCTCAATCAGCATTGGCGGGGGATTGCGGTCTAAGGCTCCCTCCGGCTCCTCTCCCGGACCCCCGGAGGGTTTCAGCAGCGAGACATGAAAGGTGGGAGAAACACGGTAATTAGCAGGTAAATTCAACCAAAACGATACAGGAGAGATTTGTCTAGTGATTTGAAAAGGCCCTACATACCTGGGACTGAGTTTCTTGCACGGAAGTCTCAACCGTAGATCCCTGGTTGACAGCCAGACCCACTGACCGACCGAGTACTGGGGTGAAGGTCGACGATGTCGATCAGCCTGCTCTCTCTGTCTCCTGACAGCCCGCTGCAAGTGATGGTGAGCTAGATCCCCTGTTTCCTCACTCCTCCGTAGCCAGTCATTGAGAGCTGGGAGCTCTGAAGGTTCACCAGACCAGGGGAATAATGGCGGTTGATAGCCCAGGACGCATTGGGACGGTGTGACTTCCGTAGAGGGCTTACGGAGCGAGTTTTGGGCATACTCTGCCCACATCAGGAAGTGACTCCACTCAGCTTGTTGGTGCTGGCAATAGGTGCGTAGAAAGCGGGTAAGCTCTTGGTTAAGGCGTTCCGTCTGCCCGTTGGATTCTGGATGGTAGCCGGAGGTAAGACTGACGTTGATATTAAGGGTTTTGAAGAAGGCGGCCCATACTCGGGAGGTGATTTGTGGTCCTCGAACGGAGACTATGTCCTCTGGAAGCCCGTAAAGCCGGAACACGTAGTTGCATAATACCTCGGCAGTTTCTAAGGCCGTGGGGAGTTTGGGGAGCGGAATGAGTCGACACGCTTTGGAGAAGCGATCGACCACTGTGAGGATGGTGGTGTGACCCTGTGAGAGAGGCAGGTCCGTGACAAAGTCTATAGCTATGTGTGACCAGGGTCGATGTGGAATGGGCAGAGGCTGGAGTAGTCCGGCAGGTGCTTGGTGTGAGGGTTTAGAGGTTTGGCAGGCGTGACAGTTGTGAAGGAACTGAATGACGTCGTGTAGCATGTTTCCCCACCAGAAGCGATTTTGTAGAAGGTTGTATGTGGCCGTGATACCTGGGTGGCCGGAGTTGGGTAGATCATGGACGTGATGCAGGACTTTATCTCGCAGAGGTGCTGGAACATAAACGCGGTTAGGTGGGCACTCCGCTGGCGGAGGGGTTTGTGTGTTGGCCTGGGTGATTTCGGTCATTATATCCCATTGCACGGGAGCAAGCAATATTGACTCGGGGATTACTGGCTCGACTGGGTTGGTTTGCTCGGCGTGTTCCGTTTGCCTGGACAAGGCGTCAGCATTAGTATTCTTAGACCCTGGTCTGTAGGTGACCATGAAGTTGAATCGAGTGAAGAACATGGCCCACCTGGCCTGTCGAGGGTTTAAACGTTTAGCCGCGCGGAGGTACTCCAAGTTTTTATGGTCCGTGAGAACGGTAAACTGGTGTTGTGCTCCCTCCAACCAGTGCCGCCACTCCTCGAATGCTGCTTTCATGGCTAATAGTTCGCGGTCCCCTACATCATAGTTCCGTTCCGCGGATGATAGTTTTCTGGAGTAGAAGGCGCAGGGGAACAGTTTCTCTGGGTTACCTTGGCGTTGGGACAGAATGGCGCCGATCCCGGTGTTGGATGCGTCCACCTCGACAATGAACGGGCGCTCTGGGTCTGGGTGATGGAGAATGGGAGCTGTGGTGAATCGCTCTTTTAAGTCTTTGAATGCTTGATCGGCTGCCAGGGACCAGCTCAAATGGGACGAGGTACGCTTGGTCATTGATGTTAGGGGCGCTGCCACACTGCTGAAGTTCCTTATGAATCGTCTGTAGAAATTGGCGAAGCCCAGGAATCGTTGCAATTCTTTCAACGTGCGTGGTTTGGGCCATTCAAGCACGGCTTTTACTTTGCCATCATCCATGGCCACCCCGTCTCTGCTGATGACGTACCCCAGGAAGGATGTGGAAGTGCGGTGAAATTCGCATTTCTCGGCTTTAGCATAGAGCTGATGTTGGATGAGTCTCTGGAGCACTGCTCGCACGTGCTGGACGTGTTTTGAGAAGGAGTTCGAGTAGATGAGGATATCGTCTATGTACACAATAACCCAGCGATTCAGCATATCTCGGAAAACGTCATTGATATAGGACTGGAACACAGCTGGACTGTTGGACAGGCCGAACGGCATCACGAGGGTCTCATAGTGGCCTGAGGTTGTGGAGAAAGCAGTCTTCCATTCGTCTCCTTCTTGGATGCGGATGAGGTTGTAGGCGCAACATAGATCAAGCTTGGTGAAATATTCGGCTTGCCGCAGTTGTTCTAGGGCGGCTGGCACTAGGGGTAGTGGGTAGCGGAACTTAACTGTGATGTCGTTCAGGGCGCGGTAATCAATGCAGGGTCTTAATCCACCGTCTTTCTTTTTCACGAAGAAGAAGCCCGCGGAGGCAGGTGACGTAGATGGTCGAATAAACCCCTTGGCTAGTTCTTCTTCAATGTAAGCTTTCATAGAGGCCGTCTCGGGCTGAGACAAGGGGAAAATTCTGCCCTTGGGGGGCGTAGAGTCAGGTAGCAGGTCAATGGCACAGTCGCTGGGCCGGTGAGGAGGCAGTTCGGTGGATTTCTTTTTGCTGAATGCTATGGCCAGATCTGCATACTCGTCGGGGACGTTGAGTTGCTCGGGTTCACCTTCAGCGATTTCCACAGTTCGGAGGGGTAATGGGACCACAGTACTCAGACAATGTTCATGGCAGTGACTGTCCCATTGGATAATCTCCCCCTCCTTCCAGGATACATGGGGATTGTGGGTGCGTAGCCAGGGTAAACCAAGGATGATGGGGTTGTTAGGTGAGTGAATGATGTAAAAGTGAATGAATTCTTGACGAAGGATTCCAACGTGCAGCTTGAACTCCTCTGTGATGTGAGCCACTCTGCCTCCTCCGATGGGTTTACCATCTAGCGCCTCCACTGTTAATGAAGAGGGATACTCAGTTAGCGCAATGTGATGGGTTTTAGCAAACGTTTCCGACATGAAATTCCCAGCCGCCCCCGAGTCCAGCAGAGCATGAGTGGTAATGAAACAATCGTTTATGACTATTTGAACGGGAATCTTGAGGCAATTGGTCAGACATTTGTGAGGGGGAAGCGCACTCACCGCTTTGGAGTTCGTTAAGTTGGGACGGATCGGGCAGTTGATCTTGTAATGTCCCGCCTGCCCGCAATACAAGCACAGGTGCAAGTGTCGTCGTCGTTCTCTCTCTTCAGGTTGCAAAGGTGTGTACCCCAGCTGCATAGGCTCTTGACCGTAAGTGGAGGGAGTTTGGGTTTGAGTGGGGCGGCGTGAACGGAGCAGGTTGTCAATATATATAGCCAGCTCGATGAAAGAGCTCAGTGAATGACCCTCGTCGTGGCATGCCAACTCCGCTTGTAGTTCCAAGGACAGGCCCCGACGGAAGAGCAGTTTCAGGGTATCCTCCACCCAGTTGGTCTGTGCAGCTAGCGTGCGAAATTGGAGTGCATACTCAGCCGCTGAGCTTTTGCCTTGACTCAGAGAAAGCAGCTGTTCGCCTGGGTTCTGGCCGCCGGCAGAGTGCTCGAATACCTCTCTGAATCGTTGTAAGAATTCTGTAAACGTGGTAAATACTGATCCGTCCTCTCCCCAGATGGCTGTGGCCCAGTCCAACGCCTTGCCGGTCAGCAGAGAGCAGACGAAGGAAACACGGCTGGTATCTGTGGGGTACAGAGAGGGCTGCTGATTAACGTACAAAGAACATTGCAGGAGAAATCCCTTACATCTCGACGGTGTGCCATCGAACTTTTCCGGGAGGGCTAGTCGAGGATTGACAACAGGTGGACTGGGAGCGGGTGGCGGAGCTGCCGCCGTGGCCTGCGGCATGGCTGCCTCGCAGGCCCTGGAGCGTCTTTACCAGCTCTTCAGTCAACGAGGTGAGTCGCGTCAATTGATGATGATGCAAGGCGAGTTGACTGGCTTGGGCGGACAGTTCCGTGGAGATCTGAGCGAGAGCTGCTGGATCGCTGTGTGGCGAAGTCTTCTGTAATGAAGGGTCAGAGGAGTGCGGATCCATTTGCAGCTTTTATTAACGATACAACAATACAGTAGGGCAAAGACAGTACCGTGGTCAGGGACAGGCAAAGGATCAGGGCTGGCAGCAATAATCAGAGTCAGGTCACAGGCAATGGTCGTGGTAGGCGGCAAGCAAACAAAGTACAAAGTCCAGGCAGAAATCAGGGCAGGCGGCAACGGATCAAACAGGGTACAACAGTCCAGGTAACAACAAAGAATCAGTCCACAGGAAAAACGCTCGGATTGATCACCTTAGCAAATCAAGACTTTGCGAGGTATGTGTGCAAGTGAGCGTCTTAAATAGTGTGTGTGATATGGCGCAGGTGCAGGGTTCATCAGTCCCAGGAATGAGGGCCTATGGGTATTGCAGTCCGAATGGTAACCAGTCAATACTCGGGTGATGGTTCCCTCCGGTGGTCCGGAGGATGAGCCGAGGGAGCCACATTCATGACAATACGGTTGCTCTGGTTGTGGTGAGTGAGTTGTTGTTTAAAATTAATTTGATTAGAAGGAAATAAATCTGCTTGGGGCTTTTGTGATATTTCTTCTATCTGTTAAAAGTACATTTTGTACACACTCTGTATAAACACGTACAAGATTAAAAAGAATAAAATAAAAACGGTCAACACCAGAAACAGTATTTTTGACAAATTCATCCAGTTCTTATATTGTGTTTTCCTACAAATAGCTGCTGGATAAAATGAGGGTAACTATGGTTTGTTGCATGACCATTCATTACCTACACCTTTCCCTCATTAGCCCTGTGATTCCCTTGTGTATTTATACTCTGTGTTTTAGCTGCCTTGCAGAGGTGGAAAGTCCAGGGCTCAGAGAGTAAAAGTCCTGCCATATTTTTATTCCACCCACTGAAGCAGTGTTAAAGTTAATGAGTTAATTAAGTGAATAATTGAGTGATTGAATTTGAGTCACCATCATTGCGATCAGGGTTTGCTTTTGTTGGGCTCTTGACCCTTGACTTTTTAATAGTAGATTTTGATTGTTTTGATTTAAATTTTCTCTTTCTTTCAGTGTTTGTTCACAGTAGGTGTTTGAATGATTGAAAGAATATTTCAGGAACATCATACTAACCTTTAAAAAACATTCTATTAACATTAAGGAAACTGGAATGTTACAAATAAACGTTCCTAGAATGTTGAACTTTAAGTCAAAATTAAGTTGAAAGAGCGTTTGAGGAACAACATACCTTGTAAAAAAACGTTCTTCTAACATCAAGAAAACTGGACCTTTTTTTACGTTTCCAGAACCAACGCTGAATATTATAACAAAATTCTGTTAGCTGGGATCATACAAAACTCACCAGTGCCTCCCAGAATGCATTGAGGCATGAAATCTTGATGTTTAAGTGTGTCTAAGTGAAGCAGTAGTTGTTTAAATGTTTAGTGTGTTTTTCAGATAATTCAGATTTTCTTATTGCTACAATCTCCCCTTTTTAGGTCTAGGGGTTAAGGGAAAATGTAACAAAAATGAGAGAGGCCATCTCCACTCATCTCCAGCCCCAGCTCAAAGAAGAAACACTGCCAACCAAAGATGAAACTGAAGCGTAATTTATTAAAACAGAAAAGAAATTGGCGACAAAAGCTTCAGGAGAGAGCAAGGCCAAAATAATAAAAAGATACTACATGAATTTGAATCATCTAACTTACCTATAACAAAAAGAAATTGAAAAGAAAAACTGCAATACTTTACTCTCTGCCTGTCTGACAATCAGCAAACGGGATACAGGTGTTTCCAATCAGCACCTGAAGAGCATCAGATCAGCAGAAAAAAGAGAGGGAAATAACAAAAGCAGCAATACACAGAAATATAAAGAAATTACCATAAAAAAAAACATCGCCAAACATATTACACAAGAAGAACAATACGTCCTGGGATGTAACATTATTAAAACACTGCTGGATCACATGTTGTAGAAACATGATTATTATCAATAAGGTGAAATAAATAACACATATGTTTCACAACATGTTTCTACTTGCTAAGATAAACTCAAATAATTTTGTAACAGAAAACATATTTAATAAGGATTAGGAAACATTAGAAAGATACAATGGATATTTGATTAACTGCAGAACAAACAGTTACAACAATAAGACAAACAGTTGAACATTGAAACATCGAGTCAAACTGCCCAACTATAACAAATACTGACCACCATAATGGTGACATCAAACCAAACTTATTTTCAATAAACCATCAACATCAAAACCTCTGGTTTGTAATAAATGAAGCTGGTAATGCTGTTTTTGGGGTTGTTAAATGACTTTGGAGCCTGACATCAAACACATTTTTAGATGTCAAACCAATTTTCATTTTCTACTAAAATTTGACGTCTAAGTGATGCTGGAGTCCACGTCCAATAAACTTTCTAGCTGGGGTGACTTCACATTGTGACCATAGTATGAGCACACGGTGAGAGCGCTGTGAGGTTACATTGTGT